>NC_085947.1:9396439-9699469 GCF_963556715.1 Cydia fagiglandana
AGTAAGCGCGAGACAGCAGCAGCAAATATTTACGGAGCGGACAGCGAACCAGACAGATGGAGCGACCTTGGCCTCCTTACGAGAGAAATCGTCATCTGAATCATGACATGATACAAATACTTACAAAGTAGTTTCTTAAAAGGCTATCACATCCATTGTCGCTAATAGGCTTTACATTTTCGACCAGTTTCTTAAATCTTTATCTTATATCTATCGCTGATTTCACTCATTAATTAGGAACCTGAATTCTATGGAACTGAGATACCTTTTGGAGACATATGTTAAAGCAATGCGATGATACTGTACAAGTGTACATATACATAAATATTAAGATAATGTTAGTATTATTGGATAGGACTTCTATTCATTAGGATTTGTGTGGCGTTATTCATAAACGCTTGTCAAGTCTAACAAGCCCTTGATATTCGTTTGTCCTTGTCTGTCATTTTGACATTTGAATTTGATAGAAAGGGACTAAATATAACACAGGTTTGTTAAATATCATACATAACGGGAATAATCTTTTAAAACACAGGAAGCGAATAAAAATACAAATGTTAGAATAACTATTATTACTAACATCAATATTTGATTTACAATAGAAAAGTTTATAAATCAAACATGGGGTAGATTAAACATAGCTTGTCTACACACGTTAATTTGTCGCTGTATTTATTCTTCTGTTTCAATTGCAGATTTTCGAAAGTTCAAATAGCATTGTGCAAACACGACTGGTTTCATTGTCTAGACTTTAAGAAAAGGCGAGTAAAAGTGCCCTCGTAAAGTCACAGTTTTGTATGTGAAATATAATATACATTTGACCAGTGCGACTTCACAAGTTTCTAAACACACAAGGATTTAAGATACTAAGCATTGTCAATATAAAAAAAAATCTGAATTATCATTTATTTATTATCAGGTATTTATTATCAGGTACACATCACGTGATAAATCTAAGAAATCAATAACTTAGATTTAACTCATTTAACCTTAGATTTCGGTGTTCGAGTCCAAAGTGCAACAACATCTAACTACACTACGGGCGACTGTAGGTAAAGATACAATATTAAGTACTATGGAAAAAAATACAATTAACCACTTACCAGGGATCGGTACCGGTTTTAGCAATAACTTCGAAATAACCATATTTTTCGAATTACCTATTTTATGCTCAAAAATCTAGTTGTGTATTTCAATAACGACTTTGTATCTTTAGATTGCCCAGTTAGAAATTAAATAATTAACAAAGTACGAAAAAATACAGTTTTTGTTCCAAATCCAAAATACCTGTATCCAATCCCTGCCACTTACTATCAATGCGTTATAAAATCCTCCACCCACGCTCAACATATTTTTAGCTAACTGGTTCTGAAGTTAGATAATCAGTGTCATCGAGCCCTTTGACCCGCGACGATAACTGGCGCCAACAAAGGCGAATTACTTAATTCTCGACTTTCGCTCACATTTTACAAAACATATATATGTAATAGAGCGTACCAATGAGTTTTTCGGAAAATATGTACGAAATATCATTTGATAATTTACCATTCGCTTTTCGGTGACGGAAATCAACGTGTGGAAATCGGACTAATCCCGATAAGGCCTAGTTTACCCTCTGGGTTCGAAGGTCAGACGGCAGTCGCCTTCGTCAAAACCAAGCGGACCTCAGGTTCTTATCAGCCGTGGCAAAAATGCCGGGATAACGCGAGGAAGAAGAGATATATGTAATAGATACAAGTTGCGCGGTCAATAAACCCCGCGTGCCGATGGGCGCACTATTTTTTCGCTTAGCCAGTCCTGGTCGCTCCGGGCTCGCAGGGTAATCTAATTATAGGGCCCACAGGATCTGCAACGTGGAACAGGCTGCATCAGCGATCTTTTTTTAATACAGACTTAATTTAGAAGGGTTTGGTTTACTAAGCATCCCATACACATGTGTATATTTTGTGCTTTGAACTAAAATGTTGAAGATGTATGCATTTGGTTTGAGAAGCAGGCATGGCGCAATACGTGTAGTTTCCTGAAAGGAAATATAAATGTGCAATAAACTGCCTGCTTTGGATGGAATTCTAGTAGGTAGGTATACTCCACGATTCGTACTGAGATTATACGATTTAAAGTGTTCCTGGCTGATCGAGTTAATATGGTGGCTAGCCACGGGTACTCATATAGCTCAAGATTACTGCTGTTTTATATGAATAGCACATGCTATTGTAATTTTTTTTAAATCAAGGTAATATTTTAAACATTGAAACAGACAAAGTGCGAAAAATATATATATTATGTTCACGTCCGTTTGCCTATTCATTGAGGTAGTGTGTGTTGTGTGGGCACCTTGTGTTGATATTAAATATATTACTTAATTGCTTGTACCTAAGCTTCCACTCTTCCAGTAATAAAATAATACAGACACGCAATCAACAGGAAATGTATCTTCCACACTAAAAATCGTATTAAATGATACTTTGTAAAATGAACGAAGACATTTAAACTACATATACATATAGATATAAACATGTCGGAGCACAATGTCGTACACGTGTAGGGCGATCCACAATTAACAGGAGCTAATCGCAAGTGCGTGTCATTCTCGACTCAATAATTACGGCAATCGCCATCTCCTCATGCACTTAAACGTGGGAGAACTGCTTTTTTATCAAGCGTCAAAAGCTAGTGTTTGTACTGAATCATGCCGTAAAATTATTACATTGAACGGTTTTTTAATAGCTAGTAATAGGAATGATAAAAACGAAAACAACTACCTATTTATAGCGGATGATAATTAACTACATAACTCTGTTAAAAAATATTGCAATGGACTTTCATCGATCAATCTATAGTAGGTACCTATAAGACATTTTAGAAAGCATCATCGGGCCAGGTTTTGGCTATCATGAAAATGGATCAAGCTTTAAAATGAAAGGGTTTGGAAAACAAAAAAGGACCTAAAATGAGATCTTCCATAGTTCATTTAAATTTCAAATGAAAAATAGTTGCGCCGCCGCCGAAAGTTACAAGTTTAGTGTAAACCTTGAAACAAATGGGGTAGTAGAGTAGAGAAAGGATTATGACTAAAAATCTGCAACTATGAGTGAGTACATGGCCGAGCTAAAAACCCCATTGAACATAATAAGACAAAACGGTATTTTCGTACAGCAGCGTATGGTTCTACTCGTTACCGCCACAAGTCAAACAACAAGCATTGCTCCTTTTGGCACCGATGGATTTTATTACACTACATAAATTATTTATTCAGACTTATTTTATATGACTGATTATCGGATTAATATAAACGTTGACATGTTCTTGACGACCAAGTTTTCTATATAGGTATTAGTCTAGCAAGGTTATAAAGAAATTTGTAAGTACACTATATTTCAACTAAATCTGTTTTTGCATGTTCATTTAGGTACCCTACCAAACTTTCAAAAATTCAATGTAGGTATAACATTTGTCAGCTAGGTATACCTATATAAGGTCTTATAACTACATCTCTCAAAATAGGTTGTTTTTAATACTAGAAATATGTATATCTATAATCGCCAAAGGTTATCGGAAAACTTAGCAAGGACTATAACTGGAATATAACCGATAGCGATAGAAATACGAATTGCGACACAGCCTGAATTTAGAATTAGGACTTCCACGTCAAACAAAGATGACGATGACACATCAACGAAGGAGTCAATGGTTACTACGTGTAGGCATTTTACAATAACAAATTGGTAAATTGAGAAATATTATGAGGAGTTTCTAATGTTTTAAAAATCATATACGATTTTCACGTCTCATTTTACTTTCGATTTGGCTGTTCCAGCATTTACTTGACAGAGAAAACTACCTGTATAATATTGGCTAATAAGATAAAGAAAAAAATGAAATGTTTTCTTTAGTGTATGGTATTTATTTCAGTTTATGAAAGGTCTATTTAAAGTTGCTGGTAGGAAAACTTCGCGTATGCTAAATTATTCACGTTTCCTTATGAGACAACGCAGTTCTGTTCTAGAACTTTATCGCACGTTTTACCGGGCACTGCAAAAGGAAACTCCGATTAAGACGAAACATTTGGCAATCCAGTAGTACAAACCGATACTATTAGCAAAGTCTACAATGAGTCGTTAAAAATAACTGCCACCCGTCGTCCAGTTAAGGGCAGATGATGCGACGCGCAAAACTGTCAAGAAACAACAATGATATGACGATTAGAATTATTCTACGATCAGAGGTGGCCCTTCATTGAATATAAAATTTTCCATGGTTGAATGTGATTTATTTGATACCACTGGTATACTTGTATTTTAAAACAAATTACATATCAAGACATATATGTATGAGCGCTGAAGATACTAACATGCAAAAACAAGAAAACTATATTATTCATTATCCACATGATTCACACCTACAATTCACTTATTACTCAGCTTTACTTCCAATACTTGTCACAGAACTTGTAATATTAAAAAGCTCTTAATAAGTTTGGCCTGGGACTGAGTAGTAATTGGTTCGCAATAACCAAAATGTTTGTGTTCGTTCTTGCATGGCACGAGCCACTGCAAATGCAAAACATCAGTATTGTCAAAATAGTGTTCGATAACTGGTGACGACGTGCCACTGTTATCGATACTATGGTAAAAAAGGTACTTGTATGAAAACATCCGCAAGTGCAATTATTATCGGAGCACCGCGAGTGCATGAGGCTGTTCTTACTCATAAAAAGTAAAAACAAATCATAAACCTGTTGTATTGTTCTTTCGCAAGACGACCTCGCCTTTGCGATGATAAGAACAATGCAATTTCAGCGATTTAGTGCCACCTGTCCTTAGACGAAGAAACGTTGAAGAATTATTGAAACGTAGTCGATTTGTTATACCTAGTAATCATATTAACTAATTAATAATTATGTAAAGCATTATTACATAGATGGGTGAGTTACTGTCGTATTGTTACGGACTATCTGTTAATAACTTATGGATGATATGTCATTGTACCTTTCCTTTAGCTTTTTACTAGTAACTTTACTAATACAACTAATCAAAATATAATATAAACTGGAAATAATATAAAGCTGTAGCAAATCATCTACATTACAAATTACATAACGTTTGTAACGCGGCGTGTAATCAAATGTAATCACCTATGAAAGTGTTTGTTTTAAAAATAAGAAGAAAAAAATGCCCCAGAGGAGCTAAGACGTCGCGAAACGGAATCTAAATCATTGCGTTCGCCTAGTGAAAGTAAAGCATAAGTAATTGACGCTATTAGGCAGCTTGTGATTATTTTCATATTCTATCAACATTCCAACAGCAAACTTTCAAGATAAACTTAACAATATTGAAGGCTATCCTGCTGTTCTGTTTAATATAATAGCATAACATACATGTTATTATATTGACGATTGTAAGTACAACTGCATTTTATTGTAATATTTACTTTTGGTGTATGGCATGCGCCTAGAGATGGGCGCCAGCGGGTAAATACCGGGAAAATGCCCATAACTACCCAATCTACCCGATATTTACCCGTATCTACCCAAATTGTTGGGTATTTAAAATTTGTTCGTATAATTGAAGAAATTCATTATATAACTAAGATATATCAATATTATTATCGTATAAATATGAAAATAAGTTAAAATAAAGTATACAAATCACAATCTCACAACTTTTTTGTACACGATTAATTTTTTTTCGTGAATTTTTTTTTATACCTATTTACCTACTATTTTTTAATTGTTGTCATATTTTGGTTTTGATATTTCTACATTTTATTTTATTTATCGTTTAATACAGTAATTTTTTCGTTAGGTATATGGCCAAATTTGATTTACTATAACCAGTTTGGATGAAATTTTGTGTGTATCTAAATTGTTTGATCTCAACCAGATCCCGAAAATGAGGATTCGAGAGCCACATTAATCCGCCACTTTACCGAAAACTTGCCAGAAATCAGCACTGACGAAATCGAGATGCCCCTCAGGCAGCTTAAAAATGGAAGAGCCCCAGGCGAGGGCGGCGTTACGAGCTTCTGAAAGCGGGAGGTAAACCTGCACTGAAGGAGCTTCAGAACATCTTTAACGCCGTTCTTTTCGATAGGAGAACTCCAGAGGTGTGGAGTAGGAGTGTAGTCGTGCTGTTCTTCAAAAAGGGAAATAAGGCCCTATTGAAGAACTACCGACCCATTTCGCTCCTAAGCCACATCTACAAGCTGTTTTCGAGGGTCATCACGAACCGCCTAGCACGAAGACTCGGCGAATTTCAGCCACCGGAGCAAGCCGGATTTCGAGGAGGATACGGCACCATAGACCACATCTTCATAGTGCGGCAGATTATACAGAAGACTGAAGAGTATAATCGGCCCCTGTGCTTAGCATTTGTGGACTATGAGAAAGCCTTTGACTCCATTGAAGTCTGGGCTGTTCTGGATTCCCTGCAGCGATGCCAAGTCGACTGGTGATATATCCAAGTGTTGAGATGTCTGTACAACGCAGCTACCATGGCCGTCCAAGTCCAAAACCAGCAGACTAAGCCTATCCCCATGCATCGTGGTGTGAGACAAGGGGATGTGATTTCCCCCAAATTGTTCACAAATGCATTGGATGATATGTTTAAAACGCTCGACTGGAAGGAACATGGTATTAACATTAATGGCAAATACATCTCACACTTGCGATTTGCGGACGAGATCGTCACCATGGCTGAGACGTTGCAGGATTTAGAGCGTATGCTGACCGGTCTAGCTGATTCTTCTCAACGCATAGGTCTCCGGATGAATTTGGACAAAACGAAAGTTATGTTCAACAAATGTGTTGCTCCGGGACCTATTTCAGTACAAGGGGCTGTTCTCGAGGTTGTTCAGGAATACGTCTACCTCGGGCAAATACTGCAGTTAGGAAGGAACAACTTCGAGAAAGAGTCGAATAGAAGGATACAGCTGGGCTGGGCAGCATATGGGAAGCTGCGTCGAGTCTTCACGTCGTCAATCCCACAGAGTCTGAAGACAAAAGTCTTCAATCAGTGCGTCCTACCCGTGATGACATACGGAGTCAAAACGTGGACACTCACGGTAGGGTCAGTCCATAAATTCAAAGTCGCTCAGCGAGCAATGGAAAGGGTTATGCTCGGAGTCTCTCTGAGGGATCGTATTCGAAATGAAGTCATCCGTCAGAGAACTAAAGTCATCGACATAGCCCACCGGATTAGCAAGCTGAAGTGGCAGTGGGCCGGTCATATTAGCCGTAGAACCGATAACCGTTGGGGTAGACGAGTTCTCGAGTGGAGACCGCGCATCGGCAAACGTAGAGTAGGACGCCCTCAGACTAGATGGAGCGATGATCTTCGCAAGGCGGTCAGCAAGAGCTGGATCAAAGTTGCCGCAAATCGTGCTCAATGGCGTGCAATAGGAGAGGCCTATGTCCAGCAGTGGACGAGAGTAGGCTGATGATGATGATGATGATGATGAAAACACAATATGACCCAGTAGGTGGCACTGCTATCGGTATATATATAGCCAATAGTGTTTTTAAACAATCCAGGTACCGGTTGAAATATACTTACACAAAATTTCATCCAAATTGGTTTCAGTAAATAATATTAGGTGATATACCAACAGCAGCGCCACCTACCGGGTCCAATAGTGTTTTCGAACAATCCAGGTACCGGTTGAAATATATACACAAAATTTCATCCAAATCGGTTTCAGTCAGTAATTTAATATTAGGTGATATACCGACAGCAACGCCACCTACCGGGTCCAATAGTTTTTCAAACCATCCAGATACCCGTTGAAATATACATATATAATAGTCATATACACAAAATTTCACCCAAATCGGTTTCAGTAAATCGAATTTGGCTATATACCGATAGCAGCGCCACCTACCGGGTTTAATTGTTTTTCCCAACCCTTCAGGAACCCATTGAAATATACACACAAAATTTTATCGTTATCGTTCCAGCCGTTTAGGAGGAGTAGAGTGACAAACACACGTATTGTAGAACGTATGTTTAAGATATTAAACATTTGTCAATTTTCTTAGTCAATACAAATATTATACGTTTTATATAACTACATGAGTATCAAAAAAACTGTTATTTGCAATATCTCCATTCAATTTACTACTCCGTTTCCAACTTTTATTTATACCCACTCATTTGGGTAGAAAAGGTAAATACCGGGTAGATTGGGTAAATACCCGATAAATACCCGATATCTACCCCGGGTATTTACCCGCCGCCCATCTCTACATGTGCGCCACACTCATGGTCACCTGTATTGTCATCTAATTTGAAATTATAGTATTAATTTGAGTATTGGGACACCCCTGTTTGTTTTTAATGGTGCAGTAAAATTATTACATCATTAGACACGACACACGGGCACACATTATGGGGCTAAAGGTTGAAATTACGTACTTTTCATTCCATATCCGTTTTTTTTCGTATTCGTAGTTCGAGTCGGGCATGATATGCAACAGGCGCGTAGCGGCAAATGTGGCCCGGCATACTTCACGGAACTTACAATTTCTTCTGTACGGCATTTCATTTAACCGTTATTTTATAAATGTAAAACACATGATTTACTCATCCACCACTTCCCATATCACTACAATCGACGCTAATATTTGCACACAAATTAAAATAATAAGGTAACGTTCTCGTAACACCATCAGAAGTTGTTATGATTTACTTGCACGTCAATGAAATCCATGATTGGTTCCAATGTTATTTGTTGATATCCAATAAATTGCGGGTGATAACACACGGCGATATTGATCTACAAATTATTCTTATCCTAGATATCAACGTCACGAAAGATTTCAATACTCAATTAATGCCTCGCGGTTTTAGTCATGTCTGTCACAGTAGGAATTGAATAAAAACAGAAGCACGTTATTTTTGTTCCATTCCATGACAATTTTATAAGCGCATAAAACTACTGACAAGTATACAAATGTGTCAATCAGGCGAACAAGTTTCAGAAAAGAAAAGAGCAGGAAACCATGAAACAAGCAAATAATTGATGTGACCGCGCTTGTTTTTGCATTTAGAACAATAGCCGTGTTGATGAACATTGAGAAAACACTTGTGTTTTCAGAACGGTGGCCTTAAACACAAAATTCTCAGTGTACCTATTCGGTGGGCTTATTAGCTATACATTGGCTATTTACTTTTC
This sequence comes from Cydia fagiglandana, assembly GCF_963556715.1. NCBI lineage: Eukaryota > Metazoa > Arthropoda > Insecta > Lepidoptera > Tortricidae > Cydia > Cydia fagiglandana. The sequence goes on from NC_085947.1 coordinate 9,405,611, forward strand.
AATTGATTTGCAGACAATAGATTCGTTTAAGTGTCAAACTGAAGAAGTTTTTCTCTTGTTAAAGAACGTGAATGTGAAAAAACATAGTTTGTAAGTAGGGCAACCCCCAAGGCTGATCGGTGATCAGTGAAACCGACGGTAGAGCATCCGCTCAACTTGCTTCACTAGCCCTATTTCCGGCGCTCTCTAGTTAAACATTGTATTAATTAAGAACATTAAAATCCCATAATATTTTTAACCCAGCTATGTAGTCAACATTACATTTTACACTGCGCATAATTTAGTACGAGTATTATTAGGCCATTCGTAGTTGGAAATTTTCGTCACAAATTGGGAGCAAGTTAGTTTTACTTCGCACGGGAATATGGCATACTTACGACGCCCATCATACGACATATCATCAAAGAGTTCTCACTTTTCCGGTTTTGTGATACAATATCTAAACATTCTATTCAACGGCCCTTCGTTTATATCTTAGTACTTTGTAACCGGTTAAAACTACTAATGTATAAATTTTCAATCTCTGGCTGACTCATATATGAACTGTAGGTATTATATAACATTGTACATGACATCTGTTATGTACTGAAATCGGTAACACAAACAAAAAATGTTAAAGAAGCAAATCGGTGTTGACCTATTTGCAGTTATGTTCGAAGGTTAAATCAATTTGCTACAATCGTAGCTCACGTCAAGCGAATCTAAGATGTTTGACAAAAAGCAGCCTTTATTTCTCATATAAAATAAAAAAAATGACCGAAATATCCATCGAGGTAATAATTATGCAGACTAACGACGCAGGAAGTGTCGAACAGATCACGAACAAAAGAAGCCACAAAAATTCAAATCACAAACGCTTCCGATCAGCCGGCAGTTTGGGCGTCACCTTCGTGGCTCACTTCCTGCGATCGCAGCACAAGAGGAAGACGACCGGCGCGGTGCAGCGACCGACCGCGGGGCTGCAGCCTTGGGCGCAAGCTCCCTGCATTCTAATCTGACGGCCTCGCGGAAGCGCGTGCCTCAGGCTTGCTCTCGTAACATGGCTCAATCGTTGTCTTATCAGTTAACTCAACCAAACGCTTCACGTCTCATTCGTGCCCGATACACGTGCTATCTTTTAGGATGACCGCAAAACAATTATTCAAATCTATCGTAATCAATTCGTAAGAGTTGATCGTTGTGATAACGGTAACGGTAAGTTGGAAACGACCGCTTCCCACGGAACCTAAGACATCGAAAGAAATATGAATAATGTGCATGCATAAACCTAAGGAGTTAAAGCGACCGTCGGCGTTAGTTATTGGAAAATGATTAGCACAAACTCGTGGATTGCCACGGAACGTCAGGTGGTAACCAGTTCCCCAAGCTGAACAGGTTAACATTGCTAAGTAGGTAGATGAATGAGCTTATTGCACGCATTAGGTACGCATGTATTAATCACTCTAAATAACTTCGGATCACAATATCATGACCTTTTTTTACAATGAACCAATGAGTAGTGGGACTAGTGAGTAGTTAGTGAAAGATTGACCCCTAGTTGTTTAATTCATTTAATGAGTATAAGGGCCGAGGGCTCGAGACGACAAGCGACAATATACATAAACATTACTTCTCGTCATGTATATATCACTTAAGTATATGTCAAATTTCTAATAAGTATATGAAATTTAATATGATTAACTTTTGACCGCCAAATAGACAAACAAACAGACGCGCCTGGTTACATTATATTATAATATATTGTTCATGCATTGCAATATTGTTTACGATGGCGCGTTATACATATATAAAATGCATGGCGTTCAAGGGTTAAATTGTTGTACAGTAAAAAAACGGTCCGATCTAAATATGCAATATTAGCACTTAGTGGTTTTGTTAAAAAAAATATACTTACGACATAGCATTAAGCTTCATGTATGTGTCGGCTGGAATTGATTCCTTGTGATTAACAGGTGTAGACGACAACCGCCTCGCGGTTCGCATCCAGCTGCCGCGTTGTCTTCTGAACCCCTTATCACTTTTGAGCACCTGGAGATGGCGCTTGACAATATCGTGCCATTTAGACTTAACGGTAGCGGGTGAATCACTGGCTGCATCTTCTTTGCACATCTGTAATCCATCACTGAACCTCCTCATGTTTTGGAGATAGATTTCATTTGATTTTGGTGGAAGACTTTTTCTCCTTTCATCAGTGATAATACCAGGTTCATGCGAATTTTGTTCCGCTATCCATTTCGATATGAAGTCGTTTTTATCACAGTCGTGCGATATCACTGGCTCTTCTTTGGGCGTCGGAGGAATCCAGTCTAAACTCACCCACTGACTAGATTTCGGTTTCGATTTAAATATCACGTCTACCTCATCGTCGCAGTCCGAAGAGCCAATTGAACATACGGAGGTTTTCTTTCGTGGAAATCTCGATCGGACTGGCTTGCAAACAGGCGACAGATCAGCACTAACACTATCTTCTCTTTTAACATCCGGCAAACTCTTAACACATTCGATGTTGACGTAAGAGTTTTCGGAGCAGGAAGAGTCAACACTAAACCTAGGAGTGCCTCTTGTTAAGGACGGCTTAGATCTCACCACTACTTCTTCACAGCAATCTTCAATAGGTCCACCGCCAGTTTCACGTTCATTTGTTAAGGAAATTCTTCTTTCATTAGAAATTTCATTTTCCATCTCTATAATTCTAGCCATACTTGGAAAAGTGCTATCTTTTTCTAATTCAATTATTCTAGTTACTCTCTGAGAGCCTTCTTTGTCAATATCGCCCTGATTTGTTATTGCGGAGAAAGAATGGTCTTCATCCAACCTGATAATTCTAGTTATTCTTTGTAAACTTTCATTGTCCACATCAGTACACACCGGAGTACTTAAGGTATCATTCTTAAATTCAATAATTCTTGTAATTCTTTGTGTTTCTTTTTCAGGTTCAGTTTCTATTGTGGTCGTATTAAAGTCGTCTAAGTCAATTATTCTCGTTATTCTTTGGGGTTGATTTTCACTTTTAGTTTCCCGCAGATGATAAGATGATTTAAAACATTCTTTCTCACCATCTTGATTACTATCTTTGTCCTTAAATTCTAGCATATTACAAGACGAACTAAAAAATGAAGACTTCATATCTAGTTCCAGATATCTTTTGGTTACAGTAGGTGCAGCTTTCTGATCGGAAGGTATTACTTTTTCTTCTAAAGAATTACTGCGACTCTTTGCCTTTTGTAAGGCACTTTCAGAAAGAAAAACGCAAGGAACTTCTACTTGCATAGACATTTTTCTTCTGCGCGTCGTGTCTTCTTTTTCTTGGTTAATATTATTATCTACATCTTCCGGTACTGCTGTATGGGGTAAAATGATAGGAGTCCCGGCCACCATACGCAAAAAGTCTGTAACAGCAGCAATATGAGCGCCCGTAACCGCTCCTTGTAATTTTACACCCGATACTTGGTGAGGCACAAGTTGATTATCCCGTACACACCACACCACGGGCAATGGCCCTTCTGACACCATCGTGCCAGTATATTAAATTTTGGTTTATAAATTTGCATAAATATTTACTGTTCTTTGAATAAAGCCACTTTATAAAGTTTTGATAACTAGCGCTTTTCCGGTCCGCGTCCTAGACTCCGAAAACAAAACAAATACAAGTAACTAAACATGTAAGTATGTTCGTAGGGCGGCATAACGCGATCGCGGCGCGGGTTCGATTTCGAGGCGGTAAGGCGCGCGGCGAGCGTGCGCGTCCGGCGGAGGTCGCGAGAGATAAGCGGTGAGAGTCGCAAGCGCACCGCAGCCCCCGCGGCTTACCCCGCCAGCCGCGCTACGCCTGCTCTTCAGATACATCAACATCTTAACTTCATCTAATGCACTTCTCCCAAGATGAATTATGTAACTGGTCTATATTCGGTAGATATGGACATCGCGTGCAAATATTTAGAAAAAGCTCTATCGACGCGCGATTAAAATGATAGCTTTCCTAATGATTTAATTTGTAATGCCATATATTCCGGATTCAGTAGATTATTGTATTGCAAATATTTGTTCATTATGAAGGCATTTATATTCTATGTAATATGTAAAATATACTGATGATGTAATGATTCCGCAACAAAATTAGTAAACCGTCCGATACTATTCGTCTTTTATTTATAGTCATTATGTGCAATTTTAACTACGTGATAAATTGATAATCCGTTTTTGTTTATTTTTATGAGTAATTCGAATAGCTAGTTTCAGGCAGCTGGTATGAGTTGAAGATTGAATGCCTGATTCATCTCATCCTAGACATTCTTAGTTCATCCTATCGTATACAGTTAGGTTGCATTGTGCTGACCCTATTCGTGCCAGGGCGGTCCATCATCAGGTTGTCAAGCACTTGGAGCAACGCATGTTTGAACGGTCATGTTCAATAAGCATTTCTATTGTATTTAACTATTTTAGAATATACATTTGCTACGTACGTCCTTCGGTAATGACTATTCAGGATCAGGAATTTCTTACTTTGTCGTGTGGTTTAGTACCTAGGTATCTGTCGTAAGATTTTGAGCAACTAGTCTTGATGATACGAATCAGAGTTGCTTTAAATCTTAACGTAAAAAACAAGACCGGATTATAATTTAATTACCTAAATGAAATGTCAACTTGTGTCTATGCAACAAAGCCGTTATGCAGTCCTGTTCTTCATACTATTATAATTTTCTGACCGTGACTGTTACAATTTTTATTCTTGAATATTGTCTGCAGCAGGATTTATGACACCTATCAAGCTTAAGACACAATCCAAGCAAAACTTTTTACTTTAAACTTAAGGTTCCGTTGAGGTATTTTTGTTTATTTTGCAACACATTACGCTGGTACAATGCGATTGTTAAGCAAAACGATACGCAAGTAGCGTGTGACTTTTCACGACGTACATGTATTTTAAGTACCGTAGAGTTTCGTATCTTTGCCTGCGCTACCTATTTTCGCCTAGTTTGACATAAGTTGCCATTAACAAAATGTTTCTAATGTAAGCCTTACATAAAACTGCTAAATACATAGTATGTTTTACGGGTGTCAATATTTTTCGAACATTCTGCGGCTAACTTCACACAGTTGACCTTTAGTGAGGTTTTTTCGCGACGCCGACCACACGTTTTTTTAAACCAGTGTTTTAACTTCAGTTTTAAACGGTGATACGGACCCGGTAATGTTAAACTTTTTACATGATTATATCCTATAACTATCTCTTTTTCATATGAAACTATTATTTAATGGCTAGCTCACGTTTAGAAGTCACAATTGGATAAAAAGTTGGTGAGGGTACTTTCCGTCCATCTTGTTGCCAAATTTCGCCTACCCCTAGGGTTGACAAATTTTTTGTACCATATTCATTGGTGGATGACATTATTTGTTTCCAAATTTAAATATTTTCTTATGTTTGGTTATTTTAGTTTACGCTATATGCAAATGTTTATTTCTACTCTTACCGATATTGAGTAGGTACCAAATAGGTATTTTTATGTCTCACTTTGTGTAAATAAGGTTGATTTGATGTCAATTACGATAATAACAACAATTTTGCAACAATTAAACAATTTTGTTAAAAATAATTATTTTTTTAACTTATAAACCATTACTCCCCTTTATTTGACATGTTGGTTAATTTTTGGCAGCCCTAGCTTCATTATAGAAAATGTATGAAAACAACTCCGGACTGTTACCAAACTTCGCCTACTACCCCGTTTTTTAAATACAGTGAAACCTGGATAAGTGAGATCTCAAGGGACGAGCAAATTTGTCTCACTTAAAGAGGTTTTCCACTTACACAGGGTCTCAGTTAGCCAGGTATAAATAAATTTCTGTCTCATTTACAGAGGGTCACATTAATAGAGGTGAGAATAGAGGATATATATCAGTTATAGAGGTGGTTAATAAGGTATTTTGTAATTATCTTTAAATTTTTAGGTAAAATAATCATTGTCCCTAAATATTTTTTAAGTCTGTTTAAATATTTCTTTGAATTTATTTCGAATGATTTTCCAAAGGATATTTTTTTTCAATTAAATTTCATACGGACTTTATTGCATCTTAGAAATATATTAAATGAAAATTTGTTTATTCTTGTTACTTATCAAGATTTCAGCTTTCGTTTCGATAGTTTTAACTACATTATAGTAACTATTTAAACGAAACTTGAAGTTGTTTAGACACAATTAAGCAAATGCGTAAATTGTGGATAGACTTAAGAGTTAGTAAGAATACGGAAATAGATCAATAAAGTCCAAGTTAGAGAGGTCATAGATTGACGTTATCTCAGATACAGAGGTAATTCGTATAAAATTAAAAAAAAAAACAATTAGGAAAATGGAATCTTATAAATATAGTCTCAGTAAAAGAGGTAAAATACACTCTCTGTCTCACTAATAGAGGTAAATGTGACTATAAAATCACAACAACTAATCTCAGTTATAGAGGTCTGTTATTTCTCACTAACAGAGGTAATTCAGCGCCAAAGTGCCGGGACCACACCATGAGTCCCAGCTATAGAGGTTTCTCACTTATCCAGGTCCCACTTAACCAAGTTTCACTGTATATGCCTAGTTTGGTTTAGTTAAGGTTCATAGTATATTTGCACATTCCAAGGAGATGCGACTTAACAGGTGTAAGTCACAGAAAAGTAAGTATTAGCGACAAGGCATGCCATAGGCGAAGATTGGGAAAAATACCCAAACATCGCCTATTGCCTTTGGGGCCATTTATTACCAACTTAACCAATGAAATTCAAAGTTTTAGTGGTGTATACTGATAGTTAGGAATACTAAAAAACGTTTTTTCGCCTTAGCGGATTAAAATGCTTTCAAATTTGAGAGATTTTTTGAGAAAAGTGTCAAAACCCAGGCGAAGCTACGAAACTCTGCGGTACGAGCAAGGTGCATCCATGCGCGACAACTAATAATGGTTTTGCACTAAGCTTAATATGTATTTTCAGGGTTTACTCTCCTTTTACAAGTTCAGTTTTAGAAATCTGTCGTTATGCAATCATCAAATGTAATTTATGATTAGGAATTAAATATTAGGATCACTACAAAGCATTCCTTTAGGTTTAGTTATCTTTGTTTATTTCCTATGTAGCCCTAAGTAAACAATAGTTTCTAAAATATTAGATCTATGCATGTAGCTTGTCTAAATCATCGATATGCACAAATGCCATCGGACAGTTAGGCTCGGCGCCGGCGCGGGTTGCGATGCGGCACCCGTATGTAGCACAGACTCATCAAGCGTTAATTACTCTTTATGTGTAGGTCAACCTTGGCTTGACGTGCATTTTTCAATTATTTTGTTGCATTCTTTGTATTCGTGCTCTTCAATTTCCACTTTCTTTCTCGTGAAACGGACAATACTGTTATATTTCTCAGAACTTCGAGCGGCTTTTGGATAGGGCCGTCCTTAGAGCTTAGGTAAAATAAATAAGTCTGTGTCTTAGGTAAAAAAAATGTACTTATCTGGAAATAGCCCTCAACACAGGGAATTTTGGAACGCTACATAAAACCCACTAAATTTGAATTTCTAAATTGTTATTATGATAATGATTGTGCTGAGGGCGGTGAAAAAAACAAGCTGATAAATACGATATTTACCATAACAAATAATAGCGTCAAGTTGAATAACATCATTGTAGATACATCAGCGATTTTAAAATCATCTCCTGATTAAATAAGTGATTTGGAACTTTTCAAGTTCACGTTGAATGCTGCATATGATGACGCGAATGAATGACCTCCGCTAACTGGCATATAACTCTCGCCTCAATTCGAGGAATAACTTTCGGCCAGTGGGTTTTTTTAAAGACGAGTACAGGAAAAATAACAATTACTTTAGCAAATAAATCTGAAGGAAGCCAAGACATGTAAAATTCTTAGTAACTTATACATATGATAGTAAATTATTATAGACAGAAGGCTCATTTTAGAGCGAGCAAATTATTCAAAACAGTCGAGTCGACTTTTGACAGTGGAGTAAATTGTAGAATACTTATATCGTATTCTTAAAAAAAAAACTTATATTATGTACAAGTTTCACTCCTTCTACAAAGTCACTTGGTGTGCGTGCATCAAAGTCAGTTGCAAAAATATCTGCCTAAGTAGCTACTAATTCACAAAAATATTGAACGACACTCGATACATTTTTGAGTGCGTTACGAGCAACGAACATTTTTCGTTCACGAAACGTAATTTAATTTATAATAAACGTAATAATAAAAATATTTTGGCTTTTTATGATATAGGAGGCAAACGAGCAGACGAATCGCCTGATGGACAGCGATTACCGTCGTCCATGGGGACACCAGAAGGGCTATTACACAAGGGCGAACCAGTTAAGAAAAATTATTGATATGATATGAGAAATAAAACTCCCTTATTACTACAGTTATCACAAAAAGTTACCAGACTCCGATACGTAATATAATAAATGATAAAGCTTTCAAAATGCAGTCGTTTTTTTTCATTCTTATTGTTCGAATTTGATTTAACAGAACTGGTTATGCAGCATGTTTAACTTTCGCTCATTTGTCTGGACGAGGGTGATTAATAATGATAATGTTTTACTTGCATTTTTAACTGTGCAATTAATTAGTCGTATTTCCGCGATTTTGATATTTCACGTTGAACATTTTTAATTTTATTAGTATATGTTTTTATATGATCTATTAATCTTGTCAGTACTGTAATGATTATTATTATCGTCTGTCTATCAATAATAGTTTAGTACATATCTATTATCCTGTTATACCTCAATCCGATGACAATGCCACTTAAGAGCCAACGGGAGTGGTCATTCCTCCATACAAACGTAGTCCTCGTTTTCCTCCGTGGTTTTTGAAGCTAGAGCAATGATTTTTTCAACACAGATTAATAATGTCAATATCTGTGTCGGGCCGTTTTGCTTTTTTTGATATTTTTGTTTTTTAAGGCGCTAGAGCCCTTCAAAAATGGCCAAAATGGCCTAATTGACTATGCCGCAATGAGAGGCGTGGTATTCAAAACTGATATCAATTAGCCAAAAAAGCAAAACGGTCCGACACAGATAATTTCATAATCATTCAGATTTCCAAATTTGGTTACGATTGGTTAAGATTTGGAGGAGGAAAAAGAGGACTACGAAACGTCGATTTTTGACATTTTTACGCAGGATTTTTCGCCTAAGCTGCAGTTGTCCCTATCGCACTAAATTTAGGGGCGGGTTCAAGTTTCTAAATACGTACACAGACAGAAAAGTGATGGGCAATAGTCGACATGTAATATCGATAATCTAGTGATGTGAGAAGTTATCGATAAACCATAACAAAGTCGCGATTTGCCTCTTAGTAGGCGAAGTTAGTGAAGTAATACCTATTGCACTTTTGCCTCAGGGGAAACCGTTTAACACTATTATTTCTTGGTTCATACAAGCTGAGTAGACGCACTTTTATTTAATAATAATTTTTGATTTCATATCTGTGGTAATAAACGCTTTGAATACATTTTTCTAAACATCATTCCGAATCCAATGAGGTATCACACCTTTGAACTTGTACTAAACTGTTGTCCCAAATTGGGGTTTCGTATTTATTCCGACCAAAATCAGGAGCTCCTCAAACATAGGTACCTAAATGTATCCAAATCTGACTCAAAAATAATAATCGGCTGAGAGCATGTCGGGCCATGCTTAGTGTAGAGTTTCGTAGTTACCGTTCTGTCAAAATAGGCCAAACCGGGGCGATAAGTCAGTATCACGTTTACAAGGGAGTACAGAGCGTTTTACGTATTTTTAGATTTTTACTAAGAACAGAAGATTTTTTGAAATAACTCAAAACCGACTGGAGTCCGGTCATATTCGCTATATAGTTTTCATTGAAAGTAGTTATTAAGCTTTTGTTGATTTTTTTCATGATTTTGGACCATGGTTCAAAAATTAGAGGGTGGTGGGGATATTTTCTTTTCTTTCGGAGCGATTATTTCCGAAAATATATAAATTTATCAAAAAATGTTTTAAGGAGACCTTTATTCGTTTTGAAACACCTATCCAAGGGTACCCCACACTATTGGGACTAAGCAAATAAAAATAAATATATATACCTTTGAGTTCCATTGGCGTAAAGGACATTTTAGCGAAAATGAGTTATATATACAGTTTTAATACCTGGCTTAACAACCTCAAAGCTGTACTCTGATTGCCTAATCATGCATGCCATACGATTAAATAAATAAATATACAGTTTTGTTCAGAATTCCAAGCGCTTTTGTTCTGTATAGTTAGAATTTCGATATCGCGTAAAAAGTTGCCTTTACGACCCAATTTTTACACTATGAGCTTGCAAAAACAGCTTAGCTGAAGGGGCGTAAATGACCAGTTATTTTTTCTTTTTTTTGTACTTAAATTATGTTGTAAAGGACTAACAATACTAACATGTCCTTTGTCGTCATTTAGCCCTTCATTTGTCATGATAATTTTTCATATCGTGTGGTCAAGATGGTCGTAAAGGACATTATTTGACTATTGAAATTATTTTACTTGCCCTTTACGACCCGTCCTAAAAATGATTTTACCTTAAGTATACGAGGGGAACAAATTGTAAAGGACTTTTCTAGCTTTTGTGTCGTTTAAACTCCAAATTGCAAACAAATAACATGGACGTAGCAGTATGTAGACTATCAAAAAAGTCGTTTTCTGGGACCATTATTACTATAATGTAATGTTTGCCGTCAAATTTGAAAGCATTTACGCAAGAGTTCATGCACGTAAAGGTCTATAAAGCCAAATTGATAAATAGTTTTATGGGTCCTTTATTACCAAAATATAACGTTTGCCCTTCAAATTAGAAAACTCAGCTCAGTGTTCAGGAATCTCTTATAGTCTTGCGACAATAACATATGTACTAGCCTGTGCAAAGTACACTCTGAACCTTTCCGACTCGCATTTCTTGTTGATTAGGAGAACGAAACAGGTACAAAATATAAAATTATTTATTTCATAAAAAACTGTACATATAATTTGAGGGATGGTGTCTGCCGGTAAGCAATATACCTATGCCTGTGTTGGGAGGCACCGCTCTTCCGTTATTATTGAAATCTAACTAATACTAAGCTACACTATTTACAAGTCACAAAACATTTACTACCTATACTATTTACAAATAATAATTATATACTAATTACAAGCAATACATTAATTATAACTATTAACTATAAGCAACATAAAGACAACAATAAAATATGTGATCAGAAAAGTACTCAAGCCTGCACGCGCGTGTGTGTGTGTGTGTGTGTGTGTGTGTGTGTGACGGTACTTATCGTAAAAGGCTCTCTGTTTTCTCATATGTTTTAGTTTTGAGCCATTTGGTTACAGTAGACTTACATTCATGGGATTGTTTACGGTAAATGTTTAGGATTTTATTGATTTTATTATATATGAAAGCGGATTTTGTGTTCATTTGTGAGTTCGCAAAGGTTGTTCTAGTATGAGAAGATCTCGCTACATTAATGAACTACCGTTTGATACATTTTTAAGCTTCGTTATAAACTATGCTGAAAACAGTTAACATGTGTAGGTACCGTGGCTGGTAACTAATACACCCCGAATTTGGAATAAAATAGTCTCAGAATGTCACTTACGACCCTACTAAACAAGATACACTATATTATCAAAAAACGCAGCATGGGTGTAAAGAATAAGCAGAAAGAAGACAGAGCACATGTCATGTATATTTGACAGTATCACAACATCCGATAGCGTAAAGTTCACTATTGGGACAACTCAACTACCTACTGTAACTCAATTTAAGTACCTCGGTTCTGTAATTAGTAACGATGCAAAAATTGATGTGGATGTGACAAATAGAACCAACTCTGGCTGGCTCAAATGGCGACAACTTACAGGGGTTCTGTGTGACACCAAAATTCCAATAAAAACGAAAGGTCATGTGTATAAAACCGCTGTACGTCCCGCAATGCTGTATGGGTCCGAATGTTGGGCTACAACTAAACAGCACCTCAACAAACTACACACAACAGAGATGCGGATGCTTCGCTGGTCTGCGGGTGTCACCAGGTTAGACAAAATCCGGAATGAGTTTGTCAGGGGAAGCTTTAAGGTTCTACCTATCACAGAAAAAGTCAAAGAAAACCGCCTCCGCTGGTACGGGCATATCCAAAGATAGATCAGGATCTCTAGAAGAGTGTCGTATGCATAATTGTTAGACCGCAGTTTGACTTCTGATCCTTGTAGTAGGGCTCCTAGGCTACAAGAAACCTGATGTTGCCGGGCTGAAAAGTGGTGCCGTTCCCCCCACCACTCCCTTGAAAATCCCCTATAAAATGTTCATAGTCTTGAGCGATTCTAATGGTTTTATTTTATTTTTAATAACTTATTTGTGTTAAAATAAGCTGCTATAACATATACCGTGATATATAGAATAGTTTGACGGAGCTGTTTTTGACGGCCGAGGCTATGCGAGGTCGTCAAGTAATAAGTTTTAGTAGCAGTTCAACGATGGACTAGTAAAATAATTTTCACACTACAGGGAAGTTAAACCTATATTGAAAATTGGCCCCAGGTCTGTGCCCTCCGGTAGGGTGCCCAGAAGGCTGGCGGCGTTACCGAGCTGAACGGCAACGCCAATGCGTTGGGCGAGGTAAGCTCCAGCCTTCCGGACACCCGTTGCGTCTATTAGGCGCCTGGCCAACTCTTTATAAACGCTGTGCGCGCCTTGACCTCACAGCCCAAGCGTCTCCACCCCAAAGGGCTCAAACATGCAGCCGCACTGAGAGAAAAATCATCACCTGGAATTAAAAAACAGTTCTGTACTGGGGGAAAAAATGAAGTTTTAGTAATAATTATGGACGTTTCACTATTTCTGTAAAGTTTATTTATTTCTACAAACAGCTCAGTAATCCTAAATATAATTTCAACAAACAGATAATAGAAATTGCAAGAACTAATAGAAATTGCAAAAGTCAATTTGTTCCTATTAGTTAACTCTCCTTGTCCCCGGATTAAGTTTATTTTTGTAATTCTAAGTGTATTTTTGTTGTACTTTTCTCTCAGTGCGGTGTCTAGGGCTGCATATTTGCGCCGCTTGAGATGCTCGGCCGCATCGGCAGCGGCGCCAGCCCTGAAAGAGGTCCCTTGAAGATGGGACGGCGCGAGCGTATCCACGCACGTGGCGTCCCAGACGAGGGGTCGACCCAGCTTCCAGGGAGCCATTGTCATGCCATGGCCTCTTCCCATCGTAAATCTCTTGATTTAATACAAAAAAAAAATACAGAATTACTTAGGTACTTAAAGTGAGTTTCAGCATCAAAATTATCGTGACAATTGACAGTGGTAATAATATTAGTACCACTTCATAAGTAGTGAGATTTCTCTCATAAATTGTGTTTATAATATTATCAGTAAAAAAGGAGCGCTCCACCTATTTTTGATTTTTTTATTATATTACAATAACGTCCTATAAACAGTATTAAAACAGAAGAAATTATTTGAAAAACTTAAAGAAAAACTTACAAAAAGGTTAATCTGTATGGTCCTTATCATAATTTTGTTACCTGTATATTCAATAAAAACTAATATAGATTTAACTTCCCTGTAGGTAGTGTGCAAATTATTTTACTAGTCCATCTTTAACTGAACTGCTCCTAAAACTTATTACTTGACGACCTCGCATAGCCTCGGCCGTCAAACACAGCTCCGTCAAACTATTCTATATATTACGGTATATGTTATAGCAGCTTATTTTAACACGAATAAGTTATTAAAAATAAATTAAAACCATTAGAATCTTTCAAGACTATGAACATTTTATAGGGGATTTTCAAGGGGGTGGTGGGGGGAACGGCACCACTTTTCAGCCCGGCAACATCAGGTTTCTTGTAGCCTAGGAGCCCTACTACAAGGATCAGAAGTCAAACTGCGGTCTAACAATTATGCATACGACACTCTTCTAGAGATCCCGATCTAAGACGGCCAGAGGACCATATAGTAAGGCTAGCCCAAGATTTGCCAACGACGAAACGAGGACGTGGAAGGCCACCCGCCACTTGGCTTACGACGGTCGAGAAAGACCTAAAACAATTAGGATTGGACGCCAGCACAGCTCAAGACCGAGCACAGTGGAAGAGAAGGATAAGGAGGGCCGACCCCAAGTAGATGGGAAAAGGTCGCGATAAAAGAAAGAAGAAGAAGCAGCATGGGTGTAAAGGACATTCATAGTGTTTTTGACCAATTCTATAGGACATTAACTTCTTTCGTTTTTAATTTATAGATATGATTGCAATTCAGGTTAAAGAGACTAACATTTTGAGTACTTTTTTAATACACATCAAAAATATAGCTCCATAAACAACAAAAATAAATCAACATTTAAAAAAATCTCTGTCTCCTGAAAAATAGCATTTTGTCCTTTACGCCAATTGAACCCAAAGGTATCGAATATTGTATGGGAGGTCTCAGGTCTGCAATTCTTTTTTAATAGTTTTTATTTTACCGTTCCGTCGCAATGCGTGATTCATGTATCCATGCCAATAAGTTGCCAACTTGCAGCTTTTTAGCACTTACGATCACGAAGCAAAGCCTCGGATCGGACAGACAGGCAGACAGACGAACATGGCGAAACAATAAGGGTTTCTTTGGTGACTACGCAACCCTAAATATCGGACCACTAATAAAACAGTTATTAAGATTTTAATTTGATTGCAGGTTGTAGACGGATATTGAATTCAGTTAGGTACCTAAAGCCAAGAAGTTAAATCACAATAACAGGGAATATGATTCGGTCAAATTGTGTTCTAAATGTATGGGGAAGACAAACAAATTATAGCCAGCATTCAATGAATGTAGTATGATACCTTGGGGTATGGTGCTTTACGCACACTAGTGTCCCGACCCCTAAAATAAAAATAAAACTGCCAACCGGGACTTATTTCATGCTAAAAGGGGTGGGGGGATTGCGTCAGGGGGAGGGGGTAGGACGCTAGTGTGCGTAAAGCACCATACCCAAAGGTATCATACTACATTCATAAAATACTGGCTATAGTTAGTTTTTCAAAAAACACAATTTGACCGAATCAAATAAGTAAACGCTTAGTGGCGGTAGCGAGCTAACGAGTTACCACCGAAGAATAAGTTTGTACTATAAGAAAAGAACTAGGTGTAGCAAAGCTATACCGGGCCGACCGCTTCGCGAGGCCCGTGAAGGCAAATGACGTGTGCGTCTGTGTGCGCGCACCACACACACAGGGATAGTCCTTCACTACGCAGCGCCGCCCCCGTCAGCGCGACGGCGATATTCACCTCAAAATCTCAAAACTGAGATCGGGCTGACGTCCTGTTTCGTCTTAAATATCCTAGGTTTACAAATCATAGTGGGAATTGTCTCAGGATGTAGGTTGCACCTACTAATGTATAAATCTATGTCCTCTTTTGTATTATATATATGCCTATGTCTGTTTTTTTTTTCCCAATAATAATCTCAGTGGATAATTATATTTTCCACTGGGCCTAACGTATGCGGAGTGAAATTTGGACAAAGTTTGTATATATAAAATATAAAAACACAAAAATCTAAATAAAAAATATGTGTTGTCAATGTATAGTCAATATATCTGTCAATCAGTTTGGTAAGTCTCATAAAGATTAGGTGTTTAATTTTGTAATTATGGTAAATCAACAAGAACGCCGTCGTCAAACAGTATGTAATTTCTATAGTAGCCATCCCCTATGGCCGAAATCAAAGGTGGTGGAACATTTTGTGCAAATGGGTGAGAGTCGAAGCACTATTTACAATATTCTGGCGTCCTTTGCCTTGAAGAAAACCACTGCTAGAAAGCCTGGTTCTGGAAACTATTCCAGCTTGAGCAAGGTTTCTGAAAGAGCTCGATTAAAGAAAATTACGGCCAGCCGTGTCGCAAAATCTTATAGAGAGTTGGGAAGAAAATTTAAAACTGACGGCAAAACTGTTAAAAAATATCTTAAAGACATGGGCATCGATAAGCGATGTAGAAAAGTTAAGCCCACTGTCTCTGAAAACCAAGAAATCACTCAGAAAGTACGGCTGCGTAAATTAGTCAAAGAAATATTTTACGCTAAAAACAATGTCACTTGCGTTATGGATGACGAGTCATATTTCACGTTAGATGGAAACGAGTGGCAAGGCAATTACTATTTTGAGAACACCAATGGTCCAACCGATGAGAACGTGAAATATGTTGAGCATACAAAATTTCCTAAAAAAGTTTTGCTATGGCTTGCCATCAGTCGACGCGGAATGTCTAAGCCTGTATTCTTTGAGTCAGGTTTAGCTGCGAACGCCGACCGCTACATAGAGCGATGTTTGCCATTAGTGCGGGATTTCATAAATACGAGTCATAGAGGAGAAAATGTAGTGTTTTGGCCAGACTTAGCCTCAAGCCATTATTCCAAAAAAACCCTTAGCAAAATGGCGGAGTTAAACATCCCATACGTACCGAAGACATCAAATCCACCTAATGTTCCGCAACTTCGCCCTATAGAAAATTTTTGGGCAAATCTAAAGAGGCGAGTATATTACAATAATTTTCGTCCCAAAAATGTACAGAGTTTGATTCGAAAAATAAAATCGGAGCTGAATAAAATGCCGACATCTGTGTTTTCGACAGCGATGGACAAAGTACCACAGAACTGCCGTAAAGCATCTCGCATGGGAGTAAACTATTTTTTGCATTAAGCCTTGATATATACATTATTATAAGAACATAATTATTTAAAAAAAGAATGGTGTTTTTTCTATTTAAAACAATCTTGAACTTTGTCCAAATTTCACTCCGCATACGTTAGCCCTACTTTTGTACACGGGAGTGTGGAACAGGATGTACATATGTAGGTTTAATTCAGGATTTTACTGCATATACCAAGAGGCAAAAAGTGGACTTGAAGAATTCTCTACCAGTCAACTATACAAGATTTGCATTAACGTCGTGCAGAGGCACTGTACTTATATGTTCCCACCGTAGCACTGAGAGAATGGAATCTTTTATCTATACTTGGGGGAGTAAGTGCAGTGAGTATGCACTTTTGACTCAGGCGATGTCGCTTGGCACGATTGTTGTTTGGCTCATACTAAGCTGATCTGTACGATTGCATACTGCTCTAAACATTTCTGCACTTACTTCCCTAACTATAAATTAGGGTGCTACATTTATGATAGTAGTACTCACGATGTAGCCTTCAGCGAAAAACATTTGAAAATGGCTTTTTATAAAACTGTAGACATTTTCACATGCTCAAAAATTCACCGACAGTACATATTTAAATTCTAAAGCATTGTACGCTGCAGATATATCTACGCTACATACTAACTTTAAAATCATGTCGGAATGTAGATGCGCTGTCAAGATATTCTTGACCGCGATAGAAGCAAAATGCATTGCATTTCTTTTGCAGACGACTTTACAGAAGTGTCGTGTGCGAGAATTATTGTTGCAAGTTTATATTGGTGGCAGTATTTCGTGGAAAGGAAGCGGTTAGCGACGAGTGAGATTCCCATTGGTTATCGTCTGCAAGAGTCAACTTCAACTTTTTCTTAACTTTGCTCTTGTTGCTGTTGAACACAAACCATGCCGTGGCGCAGGGACAGGAACCGGTTACCTTAACCGGGGTTTTTCATAGGGTTATTTTAGAAGCGGTTGTAAAAACCCCTACCATAACGGTAACCGTATGATAAGGTAACACTTTGATTCGGTAACCGTATCAGATACGGTTAACCTCTGTTACCGGTAACCGAAATAAAAACCCAGTCTATTCAGTTACCTCATTATAAGGTTTTTGACTAGTTCAAACGATTGCAATCTTTACGCCCACTTAAATTCAACTTGTTATTGAATAACCGAGGTTGGCATGGGCGATCTATGAAGCCTCCAGCACAAACAAGTTTTTTTGCCGTTCCTTTGCTTATCTTTATACCTACCCGTGTGGTGTGTTCTTATTTTAAATCTTATTATATTATAAATAAAATAATTAAAATAAATAATGTTAATAAATAAATAATTTAAATAAAATATATAAAGTAATAAAAAAAAAAAAAAAAAATACATAAAATAAATAAAATAAGAAATAAAATAAATACAATAAATAACATATATAATATATAAAATAAATACTTCCGGTCCTGTAATAATAAAATTATAGGTCGTCCGTTTAAAACGAATCCTCAGCCCGCAAGTAGCTTCCGAGCCTCGACAATAATGTACTAAAAATGTAGCAAACCAATAAGCAACGGATAATAAAGGTTACCATAACTGAATGAAAACCTGTTGAAAACCCTTAACAATGTTAGGGTTACCGTTTCAATAAGCTTACCATTACAATCAGGTAACCGTATGATAGGGTTACCGAATGATAAGGTAACCGAAACGATTGGGTTACCGAATTGATAGGATTAAGCGTAAAGAGGGGTTTTCCGGTCCTTGCCGTGGCGTTATCAATGGAAGTAAGCGTTTACACTTTGTCCATCTTATTGCTGCTTATGGAGCATTTCCACGGGCTGTCCCATACAAACGCTTACCTGTGTTGCGACTTTTTTTTCGGCATTTAAAGCAGCCGATTATTTTTCTGTGCATATTTTTGACCATTTTTCATAGGAAAGGAAACTCTTATACCTGCAAGTCTTCAGAAAATTCGCGTTTGTACGGGACAAATGGTAGACAATTTCATGGAATGCTCTTTATGTTGCCAGGGTATTCGAGTAAGAAGATGTAAATTATAAATACTAAGTGCTTATGCCACTGCTTCTTACATTGCTGCTGCCATCCGAAAAAACTGCCCTAAGGTGCCTTGAGCAGCAGCAGCAGGAATGCGTTTACTCCCTACCCCCTATATCCTTACTCGCTGCTCAGGAGTAAAGACTAAACGGCGTATAATAGTGACATTCGATAAGTTGATATCAATCGAAGCCCTATGTTTACTGGTTTGCTTGCGTCCAAAGCTCGGTGGGTGATGTGAGGAACGAACCTGGCGCCAGGGGACGGCGCCGCGCGCGCAGATTTTTTAACGACGTATTAATAGCAAGCTTAGTGCGGAATTACAGAGTGAACACGCCAGGCTTGATTATAGTGGCATGTTTAACTCATAGGAAAGGTGTTTAGTGTTATGCACGGTGACTAAGTTGGGCGAGTCCCGTTACAACCGCATATCGTAAATAGGAAGAAAATAAAAGTTGCAATATACAAAAATTAAGTTGGTTTCAAATTTTTCTATAGCCTGATTATCAATTTATGCTCTTGAATTTAGTCATTTGCCTGATATTTTCTTAGAATAACTGTCTAATAATAATACATGTCTAATCTCATTATAACTCAATTTATTTGACGACCGGTCTGGCCTAGTGGGTAGTGACCCTGCCTGCGAAGCCGATGGTCCTGGGTTCGAATCCCAGTAAGGGCATTTATTTGTATGATGATACAGATATTTGTTCCTGAGTCATGGATGTTTTCTATGTATTTAAGTATTTGTATATTATATACATATATCGTTGTCTGAGTACCCACAACACAAGCCTTCTTGAGCTTACTGTGGGACTTAGTCAATCTGTGTAAGAATGTCCTATAATATTTATTTATTTATTTATTATTTATTTTGTAAATCTGTTTTCATGGTGGTGCAATAAGAATATTTACTTACTAGTATCAATTGCATTGTTCAAATGACGCCTGATATTCGATTTCATACATTTATAAGTTCACAAAATATTTTACAATGCCTCGTCTCTTGCCGTAGTCAAACAATACCTAGAGATCCAATCATTACGGTCTTTCAAACGTCATGGTCTGACCGTTTTGAGAATTGGAATTTTAAGAATTATATAATTGTGTACTAATAACGGGTTGGCTTAAAGTAATGAGAATTTTCGTTTTCGGAAATATAAAAAAAAATACAATAGCTGTGGGTTTTCGAAATTTTACAGTGACAAACAAGAGCATATTTTAAATTACAAGAAAACATTATATATACTATAACATCTCCCACATCCGATTTCTCATAACTGTGTTCAAACCCTCTGCGTCATGCTTTGGACAACGTTTTATTTACATTCCATAACTGTTTTATTGCCGTTAATTTTAATTATTTCGGCATATTAGCTTGTTATCTATATCATGCCATCATTCACAATTGCTAACTGATTAACATTTTCATGAAATCTGCAACTGATTGATATTTAGAGAAAATTGTTTATGTATCATATTTTGGTAAAATGTATGCAATGACGTTTTTAACTGGTTTTAGGCTCTCGCGGAAAAACGACTAAACGTTTCCAACCCTAGAATATCCCCAAGACTTAAATCAATCGAAGAATTTTGGCAAATATTATATACTCTGATATGTATATTGCGATAGTAGGCCAAAATATTATAGAATAAAATAAATTTTACCGTGTAATTACAAAACGATCAGTCAGAGAGTACTTGGTAGTTTGTCCAAAGTGAAAAGCAAACGGTCAGAAGCATGTTACGTAAACTAACACAAGGGAGGCCAATTACTTCATTCTTGAATTTGGTTCTAATGTTGGATATTGCATAGTTCTTCAATATAACATCCAGAAATCCATGGCCATTGTCTTTTTGTCTTTATGTCCGAAAACAAAAATTCTCATTACTTTAAGCCAACCCGTTATATACGTATAACATCTCGAGGAAAACAATAAGTAATGTCAGATTCGCCCTTGCTCTCGGGGAAATCAAAATAAGATAAGCTACTCTGCTATAGAAGCAATCCGGAAGTATCTATTTCGCAATAAGTTAGATTATCCATTTAATTGAAATGAGTAATAATCGCTAAAATTTTTATTGGGTACTTTATGGCCATGACTAAATATATGACGACGAAATTGCGTACAATACTGTGACGATGAGGAAACTATCAACAGGTATAAGAAATTATAAATTTCAATAATTTTTCCTACTATACAGACTGATAGTAATAAATATAATCTAATAGTTTCATCTTTTGTATTCTATTCTACCTTAACAACAATAAAAAATGTCGAATCACGAAGAATCCTGGAATTGCTTTAATAAGTGGATTATAGTACAGTGGATATACAGTCGGAGAATCAAATCTAAGTCTTACGTGAGGTGTCTCCACAAAAAACATGTTCATACTTGATTAAATGATTAAGTATATCATTGCTTCGCTGCAGCAGCATACAACTTTCCGCGTATTGTTAATTTTAAAATGCTTCCCAATTCCAAGAACTCTACGGTTACCTCCGTCTATCTATTTTTAGCCAGGTAAGGTTCTTCGGTTGGTTCAATATGTCAGTGAACACATTAGAATGTTAATCAGGTTTTGCGGCCTGGTTGACGTCTAGCTGGGCTTTCGTGATGGGGCTTGGATAAATGAGTAGGTATGATATAAACGTGAAACCCGGGCAAGTTGCCCATACAGACAGGATTTTATTAGGTTTCACTGCTACATGGCACATCCTATAACAGGTTGTTGATGCCTGTTAGAGCTGAGTTCCTGTCAATAATGAATAATATAATGCGACCTGTTCAGTCGATATGGGAGCGATCTTAGATATAGAACTACTAGAAACGCTTATATTTGTTTACTAGTTATTTTTAGCTCGCGAAAGTAATGTTATACAAAACTTTAGCAAACACATTATAAATTCCATCTCATTATAATATAAATAACTACAAAATCAATAATGTAAATAGCAAATTCGATGGCTAAAACTGCATTAAGGTTACTTAACCGATCATTAATGTTACCGATTTCACGGTCAGTAATTTTAATGATCCACACATTAGGCGTTTATAGTGCGATTTTAAATCGCATGTGTCGTAACGTTATGTGCGTCAATCTGCAGATTACAGTTTAAGACCGTTCTAGACGCAAACGTAGAAAGTTGTGTCGCGACTGATCGGCGCCTGAGCATGTCCTGACATCGGCCTTATAAGTTTTAAAACGAAAAAATGCATGAAATTTATCAGGGTGATTGGACATTCCAAATCATTCATCCGTAAGCATATGTAATGCTGGCTTTCGTTGGCCTTATAACGTCTTTAGAGCTACGCGAATGAATTAATAATAGTTTTATAATCAAATCTCGGTAATTTTATGCCAGAAAATTTAGAATGATGTTATTAATTTCAGCCAGTCGATTAAATGACAACCTACCTTAACGTGATAATACTTACTTTGTTGTATAATAAATATGTCAGTTTCCTATGGGATTTGTCGGATTGGTTTTGTTGTTGCAACCCGCCCTTATACTGCTGATTAATTTAAAAAGGGTTATTTCTGGCGATACGGAACTATAAATTTTCAGCCTAGGTTAGACCGGAAAAATTACAGTTTCGTAAGGCGTTCTCATTATATTACTTACAATTTACGCTCTGGTCTACCAGCCTTTCAATTTCAATAAGGAATGTCATGACATGACAATAGCAAACCGGCCATTAAAGCCCAGAAGATTTCATGAAAAGAAGAGCCTTAACCCACATTTCAAAATGATTACTAAGGAATGTCACGAATAAGCCAGCCGTTTGGATAATGGAGGTATACAATTGTTTCTGCGGTCGCCACGGGTCGACGAACGACCTAGCTCGGCGCGCGGCGCGAGGCAGCCTCTGTGGCGCTCCGATCTTGTTATAATACATAAACAGACAATGCTATTTGCATTACGTATAAATCGGTTACGGTAGCTGAGGATTACTTTTATGCGAGTAGTAGGACAGTCAGATCTTAGGTCAACAGAAGGATATGATTTCACGATCCTCAGTATTGAGGGACCGACTGAAGAAGAAGAGAAGATCTTAGGTATGCAAGGTGGAACATCAATGATCGTTATCATAGAGTGGTCATATCATGCAAATATTATAAATGCAAAATTAACTGTTTGTCCGTTAAATTTCCGAATAAATAGTAGAAAACATTTTCGTAAAATTCGGCATGTACAGTCAACGGTAAAAATATGGGTCTAGACAACTTACTCAAAAATATGTCCCATAGTTCTTCATTCACTGACATAAGAGTTATGGGACATATTTTTGAAATGATTTGTACACCCATATTTTTACCGTTGACTGTACCTAGAGAAGCTCGGAGGGCCACTTTAGTTTTGTAAATTGGGGAAGGTAGAAGGATACAACCAATACCAAAGCCCATTGGGGTGGAGGAGATTGGTCAATTATTACTGTTTGTTTATTATGTATATTCACACTAAACGTATTCGATAGATCTATCCTGTCCATATTTAGCTTGTTAGTCGTCATTATATTGACTGTTGTTTGGAAAACCCCAGATTCTGTGCGAACTCTTCTCTATCGAGTAATCACATCATATGCATCGTATGCGTCAATGAAATCAGGAAAATTAATAGAAAATACCCATATGTAAGATTGTGAATATTGTGATTGCAGATGCTAAATATTTATGGCGAAGAAATTAATAAGCCAGTGTTTATATGCAAATGCGACGACTGTGTGGAAAATGTTGAAATAGGTTTTATTTATTTGTTAAGAATATTTTAAATTTGTGTAATAATTACTTGACATAATTAATAGTTGGTTTGCAACTGTAACATAATGTTAATGCCGCAATCAGCCGATTGAGAAAATTGAATTATAAATGTACAAAAACTTGCATATAAATCCATTCCAAAATACCTTTACCGCCTACCGCAAAATTACGACACGTTTATACGATCAGCCATCTCATTTCACAGCACAGACGTAAGTATTCGCAACTGATTTCATAATTATCTGATGACGAACACAAGTAGATTTACATATATTTATCAGCGAGAACTTTGATGTTTACGTCGTGTAGGGTTTAATGAACGACCTCACTTACACTTCTGCTGACAGGCGGGACCGGACGTATCACGTACCTACTCTCTAGGCAATAATTACATTCGCGTGAACGGCCATACATACCAGTTTCGGTGACAAGTTGCAAAACTCTCACTTGCGGACTTGTCGCATCTCGCACGCTAGACTATCCATTCGGTAATGGATCGATCGACAGTGGCAAAAAATATTATTTTCGCTGTCGGCCGACGTTTCTAATCACCGGATAATATCTGGGCCAACGGAAATTCACGCGGGCGATACGCTGAAAGCGTTTTACATCACCCTAGCACCTGGCAGTACCAGGATCTGCATAAGCTAATTGACGGCCATTTTTTTGCCCGTGATTTTTGCGCTGCCAACTAAAATCGTATTACAGATATTGTGACTCAATGCTGTTACATTCCATTTGATTTAAATTGGTAATTAAGATTAGCAACATCATGACATATTAGGAGACAGTGAAAATGTATCAGTTTGAATGACAGGCGCATTTAAGATTGTTAGACTAATGCAAAACAAAAATTGTGAAATAGAGAAAGTATTCTCAAAAACAAACGGACAAGTGCGAACCATACTCAACAGTAAGAGTTTTTTATACAAACACAACTTAGTTTTGGAAAAGCTTATCATAAAAAAAAATCGCTTACAGAAAGGACGCACTGACAGGTTATTCGTATAAAGATACAAGCAAATCTCGTCCTTATTGGAGCTCTCCTAGTCAAAGTTCCCACTTCGTCGCTTGTGGGAACAAGTGGTAACTTTGACTAGACTTCAACACACACAATGTATTTGATCTGAAATAAATTTATACGCGAAACATGTTGCCAAATTAGGAAACAAACGAGGAAATCTCGATCTCGCCAAGTAAGTACATATTTGGGGGTACCATTATTTTATTTATTTCTCTTAAATATCCAAAGTCATCCTGGAGATTAATGTACCTATTATACCTAGAAAATCTAATATAAAAAGCCTTTTACCTACTGCGAAACCCTAAAAACAATGCAGTCAGAATTCATCACCACAAGAGCAAATACTACAGTGTTAATTATCGAAAGTGCCATCTCTTAGTGTCTCTACGTACTAGTTACTTAAACAATGTGTGTCAAGTCATATTCACGGTCTCTGTCGGTCGACAATATTGACCGTGGCAGACGCGAGCGTCATTTCGAGACACGCTCAACCTCAACTCTGTGCCATATAATATTTTCTAATGTGTTACATATTTCAGTAATTTAAGCTATGAAACAAAATGCCACCAATACTAAATTCCACAGGCTTACTGAAAATCACAGTTTTATTCGCGAGTTTAAACTCAACTGACATAATTCCTAATTTTAATGTTGCAATTTTAGACTATCTAGACTAGAATAAGTAATTATAAACGGTAAAGCGTTATACGCTCTGAAGCAGACAGCAAAAGATAAGAGATGTTATTTACTTTTCTCATTGCCGCAACCTCCTGAAGCCACGCTTGCGCCGGACAGTTCAGATTAACGAGAGCGCTTCCACGATACCGACAACTATAGTTCGTTTTTTTTAGCATTAGAAAGAACTCCACAGAAGCAAGCGTACAGTTTTTATCAGGCTCTTTAATTGTTAATAATTATTGAATTATGTAATGTAGCATGGTCAATACATATAATTTACTTCAAATTGTTACCGCTAAAAGTGCCGGATTTGGAACCACAAGCTTACTTCTGCGAAGTTCTTTCTAATGCTAAAAAAAACGAACTATAAGGGTACGCTTTAGAAAATTGAAGAAGTTTTCAACACGCCTTGCAAAATATTGCGCACATGGTGCATTTAAAATTGCAAACAGTTTTCTGGCCTAGTTAGCAATACATGTTAATTGCTAACAGTGTTAAGCTAAAGCCGGGAGTTACCTGAGGCACGCACGCTACATTACTCAGTCATCAAACACGAAAGAAACAGCTTCGCAGGCCATTCTGTAATCTGCCCAGCATGCTCATTTCAGTTTCGTCACATCAGGATACTTTCTAAAGAAACTGCTACAAGTAATAACTGTAGGCAGCCTTCCAGTGGAAACATGCGATAATAAGGTATAATTGCACAGCACCTCTGTGACTATATTTAGAAGCATACTCTCTG
Organism: Cydia fagiglandana; assembly: GCF_963556715.1. Taxonomy (NCBI): domain Eukaryota; kingdom Metazoa; phylum Arthropoda; class Insecta; order Lepidoptera; family Tortricidae; genus Cydia; species Cydia fagiglandana. The sequence continues at coordinate 9,431,575 of NC_085947.1, forward strand.
GAACTAGCTGGGCATGCGACTAGTGCAATTACGTAAAGCGGTTGAGCCATTTCTAATCTAAAAATAATCGTAGGCTTTACAGACGCCGGCGCCACTATAGGATCGTACGAGAAAGTTGAGGTATTTTCATGCCTGTGCCTACGAATTTAACGCAAAAAATTACAAATAAGCGTTTTGTATTGGAAAAGTATTTATCTGATAAGTAAACATACTTTGTTTTTTTCTAATGTAGAATTTCTAGTAAAATCTAGAGCAATATGGTTCAAATGCCAAAGTTTTATGCTGCTTTACACGCGGCCTTGTAAACTGAATGCGAGTGATATTGATGATCAAAGCACCCAAGCGGGGCAACAAGGCACCCAATGCGGCCTATTGTGCTAGCCTCACTATGTCAAGAAATATAATACATAGTAAGTATATTTTTCCATCTATAAGCCTAATATACCAAGAATCAAAGTAACTCCCTAATTACTAGAGATGCCACGAATATTCGGCAACTATTCGGTATTCGGCCTATTCGGCCTCTTGGCCGAATATTCGGTATTCGGCCGAATGTTGCCTACTATTCGGCCGAATACCGAATACCTACCTAAAAGAAAAATTACACAGATAAATAACCAAAAACCGGGCAAGTGCGAGTCCGACTCCGACGAAGGGTTCCGTACCATAATGCAAAAAAAAAACAAAAAAAAGCAAAAAAAAAACGGTCACCCATCCAAGTACTGACCACTCCCGACGTTGCTTAACTTTGGTCAAAAATCACGTTTGTTGTATGGGAGCCCCATTTAAAGCTTTATTTTATTCTGTTTTTAGTATTTGTTGTTATAGCGGCAACAGAAATACATCATCTGTGAAAATTTCAACTGTCTAGCTATCACGGTTCGTGAGATACAGCCTGGTGACAGACGGACGGACGGACGGACGGACGGACGGACGGACAGCGAAGTCTTAGTAATAGGGTCCCGTTTTACCCTTTGGGTACGGAACCCTAAAAACTAGGTATTGTTAAGATCAAAAATGTATTCTTGGAAAGTAGTTAAATATGAAGGCACGTTTTTGAGCATTTGTTGATTACAAAATATTTTATTTTTATCATGGGTCCGATTTGATTGACTCTAACTAAATTCATTAATTCTGTTCAACATAAAAATATATCTTAGCAAACGTTGTGCTCTGTTGGCCAACAGTTTTCATAATAATTGTGACTCAAAATGTTCGCTTGTCATGCCGAATATTCGGTATTCGGCCGAGAGTGGGGCCGAATATTCGGTATTCGGCCAAATTCACTATTCGGGGCATCTCTACTAATTACTGTATAATCATATTGGTGGTATGGTGGTTGTAAACAAATTATGCATTTTTATCAGACAAAGTTATTTATTACCACGCAAATATGAGGCCGACATAATGTTTTCCCGCAACACATCCGTGACGCGGACTAATGTATCAACGGCGCTGGCGCCTGGTAATCGCGTCTGCGCTCTAATGCGAATTTTCCTCTGTCTGGCCAAAGGGCAATTAATCCTTCACGTAAATGCTGTCAATCACCTCTTTAGGGAGTCGATTAACTATACATGCAGTGATCCAAGAAGACAGAGGTATTTAGGATTATGTCCTTCAAAGCAGAAGTGCTTTGAACACAGGTTAGAAACATCCATATTTAAAATGAAAATGTCTAAAATAATTTCGGAAGTCACTTATAAGTAATGCTTCTGAAGGGTCTAACTAGTTAACTCGCACAGTTGCCGTAAAACGAAGTAATCATTTGTAAGGGATACGTACTGCACGTACAGTACAAGTTAGTGAATTTTTATTGAATTCTTCATAAGTACCTATAGGGCTTTTATGTTAGTTAATACCACTGTGACAAAGTACGAAGTGGCACGTCAATTTCCTCGACTGTGACACATCAAATAGTACAAGGTACTAGGATAGGATAAAGATTCTCAAACGGGAAATAAAAACAGAAGCCAATTAATTCTTTTCCCATTTATGGCTAAATTAAATTTTCAAACAACATGACGGAACAAATTGAAGGCTTCCCAATATAACGAGACGACGATGACTACAAAATGTGACTGTGCATAAACAAACAGACGCTGTTTACGGAAGAGCCTTTTTGCAATTACCTTGACAGATGTATCGGCTTAATTCTCGGTTTTAGGATTCAGCCGACTGGAATGTGCCATCATTTTAATCATCAATCAATCATTTATTCAATCAATCAATCATTTATTCACTTCAAATCATGGACCTAGAGACATCAGTAGCCGACAGGTCGAACCTGATCTGGACTTCGGCGATCTTATGTTCGAAGTTCGAACCCAGACTCGTACGTACTAATGCAAGAATACTTTTTTCAACGTTCAAATATCATGAAAGTATATCGTTTACTATCTGTCGCTTGGCGTCCGTTGGCTCGTTGGGTGGACGACATCCGGAAGATTGTGGGTTACGTCTAGATGAGATTAGCTCAGGACCGGGACAAGTGGCGTACTAGAAGAAGGGCCTATGCTCAGCAGTGGGCGAAAAATGGCTGATATGATGATTATGATGACACTATCTGTCATAACAGTTAAAATAACAAGTAAAACATAAAAAATAGCCTAAAATAAATACAAATATGCAGAATAGCCTAAAATGAATACAGATTTGTGAATAGTGTTTCTGCAGACGAGACGCCGCGAAGAAAGCTCTCAACAGCATTATTTCCATTCAGTGCAGTAAAATCGCACTCATAAAAATAAATTTAACTTCAAACATAAAATTGTTATAAACCGGTTCGAAATTCTTTTTAAGCGTATATTACGTACTGAAAAGTACTGGATCAAACTTCAGACAACCTTGAGACGTGAGATGTAATATAATCGTACATTTGCAATTGTTGGTTAAAAAGGAGCGATTTCAAAAACAATGCTCAAATGCAAAACGTAGATTATCATGATATTGTATAAGACAATTTGTAATTATTAGTTTTGTTGGTAACTAATAATAGTACATTATTGCAGAGGCCGGGAAAGGGCAATTCGTGGATGAGTTTCAATTTTGTCGGACGACGCGAAGCGGAGTCCGACAAAGAAGACGAATCCACGAATTGCTATTCCTGCCGAGGCATATATAGTGCTTTTCTCCAAACATGCGAGGAAATAAGCTAAAATAATTATTATTTAAGCATCAAGCATCACTCAAATCAAACCTTCACATCCAAAATGTCAAAAACAATTTCCCTCTTTAATTAATTTTTAAAAGTTAAAAGCACAAACTTATTCTGCCATTCAGTACCATTCAATATTCGTTCATTCAATATAATTGCGCAATATAGTTTGTCAAACCAACTTTTCAGTCAGTAAGAACCAGGGAAACTACACCCATCCTTTTCTTTTGGGTGCTAGTACTAGTGTAAGACAAAGATAGTATGATTCTCTTTGTCTATGTTTGAAATGAGAAAGTCCTTTGACAAACTATGTAAGCTTTTTGAACACGGATGAGATTTAAAAAAAATATAAAAATAATCTTTGATTTTATTAAGCAGTATTCGCACGATCATACACGTGAAATGATAGCTGATCGGGTCGTGTAGAAGCGGATCGCGGCAATAATAATTGGCTGTTTGCGTTTTTTATTATTAAAAAGTAAAAAACACTACAGTAATAGGTTATTACTGTAGTGTTTTTTTACTTCCCGTCCGCTAGAACAGGACAGCGATAGTTTGATGTTTTTTAGTTAGAGTTTGACATTAACGAAGAACTTCCCGTACTATTTTTGCTACAGTAAGGTGAACATTTCCGAGCATATTGGAGAAAAGTACTTAATTTAACCTTATTTATTTGGGTTGCAGACTGCAAAGAATTAAAGTAATTGTTAAAAATAATAGCTAGGTATAACTGCAGCAGTCTGCAGTTATCTATGAGCCAGTGCTCATATCAGTCGCAATGAAGGAAAGAAAAAATTATTTTCAGGCAAATATTGGCTCATAGATAAATACCAATGTTCCCTATTACTTACAAAGATCGAACAAGATTAAATGTATATCGACTTTTCTAACTATGTAGTCTTTAATGCTATGTCGCTACTGTTACACAGGTAGCGGTTAAGGTCCAATTACTAGTTTATAAGTATTTGTGTATTACTTGAAACTTGAAAAATAGTCGCATTGCATTAGTCTCTGCTTGCGACTTTGATCTTTTAACCCCATTCTTTCTTTACCTTTTAACTGCTCTTCAGCCCGTTAGGGGATGATTCCCAGCATAAGAGGTATCCATAATTGATTCAGTAATAAACATACCTTTATCTATGTATCACTTTATGGTTTAAAAAGTTTACCACGTCTATAGTTAGTTTTATTTAGCATTAGAAATAAAGTAAACAATCTTGACGTGTCTTTTAATTGAAAAACACATTTTAAAAATAAGTTACTGCAAATATGTAACAATTATGAATCTAATACGATCATTCATATTCTTTTGCTAAGTAATAGTTTTTGATTTTTAAAAAGCGTTTTTCAATTAAAAGACATGTCAAGATCGCTTACCTTCTTGCAAGTTCTTTCTAATGCTAAAAAAAAACGAACTATAGCACGATATACCCACGGTGCATCCGTAAACCCGTAGCAGTTGACAGCACCATCTGCAATGACCTTAATTGCATATCACGCGATCTGGGCCGTTGCTCTCTCTTAAATCAAACTCCAAGGGCCTAGAACCCTACTTATACTACGAGTGTCCATCCGCCCTAGCACGTGAACGTGAGCCTTATGCAACTGGTGTCAACGACCTCTTCGACTTGTTTGCCTATACATGTATTCCATTCATATGGTCCGCTGTTAAAGGCATCGAGTATCATCTCATTAAAATATCTAAATGTCACTGATGGTAATGAATGCGTGACGTAAATTATAAGGAATCAACGAGTTGACGAGTTAACAATGTATGCATAGGTCCACTTAAAAACAAACTCAGCTAAGCAGAAGTGCTGCGGTATCTATTTAAAACCACAATTTATGTCTGCCGAGTGTAGGTTTACAACGTTAGGAGACGGGAGCAGGGCGGTGAACTCACATGCATCCTGTCTCCGCCGGTGATGTCGGCCAGCCATCTTTACTAGGAAATGTAGGTTTTTAGAAGCCGTTAGTGGCACACCCCGGCTCACACATCATCGCCGTTGGGTCAATTGAACACTTTGGCTCTTCCGCGCTAATGCTCGATTTCTAAACTCCGTAGGGGACATGCATTCAATTGTGGCTTTACAAATATCAACAATGTATTGTAAACTAATCCGCTGCACTGTAGGCATAATTCTAATGATTAGAGCAATTAGACGTATGATAAAGCTATTATTAGCATAACCTGAGTGTAAAAAGACCTTGTGTTTACATGATATTTTTACTGTTTGAATACATAAATGATAATTACGAAAATCATAACATTGCGGTAACGTTTAAAAATACCTACATCCTACCGAGCAGCATGGTGTGAAATATCGGGAACTGATAACAAGCTAGTAGTTTATATGACTGTTGACTGCTACCAAAGACAATAAAATACTAATATAATTCTCTTTGCTGCTGCGTAATGTCAAAGATATTGGAATAGTGTACTAGTGCTAAAAACTAATTGTTTTTGTTATTCTGTATTTACTGGTGTCCTTAAACCACGTCCAAAACCACCGGTGGACGGGCAGCAGCGCCCCTCAAATTCGGTGTACTCGACTGCGATCGCCAACGCGCCTGCCAAGCGTGGCGATTATGGCATTCACCCCCCAAAAAAGGGGGAGGCCTATGTTCAGCAGTGGACATCTTATGGCTGAGATGATGATGATGATTTACTGGTGAGAACCTGTAATTGGCTTTTTGTATCATATGTGTAAAACCTATAGCAATAGTAACAGCTGTTGAACCTCCAAGTAATAATTAATTAATAAAATGGCAGTTGGTATCCAAAGATGTAATGTTACTGCCTCTTTCCGTTTTGTACGCAATCAGAATGCATTGGCGAAGCATCGTATGTCAGTCGTTTGACGTGACGCTCGCTTCTCCGAACCGCTGCCTTCCTGTCTAGGCATGTACAAACTTCCATGCCTATGGACTTAATAAGTGCCACGCCAATTTAAATACCACGAAATATATATCATCACTATACAAATATTATAACAGTTTCATTTCGTTTTAAAGATTGTTTGAATCAATCCTTAATTCTTTACTATCCTAACATAATTATACTTACAGTCCAATCATCGATATTAATACAGTCCAATGTTTATATTATTTATATATATTCGATACAACCAAAAGTTCACAGAAATTACTTATTGTGCGGTTTGATACGACTATGTATCTTAATAATTTTACCGATATCTGGGATTAGTAATTTCAATTTTTTTCTAAAACATTTAGACGAAAATTGTATAAAATCAAAGTCTATACACATACAAAATGATTAATAAACGTACAAACAATCAAAATAGAAATAAAACACCCAAAATTAATATTAACGGGAAATACCTAAAACAAGCAAAGGCTTTTGTTTCATAGATTCATACTATACCTAAAAGTCTCTTCGCGCCGCTTTTGATTCCTAAATATAGATATACAAATACACTAATGGAATATAATAAGCCTCCGGGCAAATAAAAAATATATTATTTGGCGGGACCGCGAAAACATAAATCCGTCAATCAAGTTCACGCAAAGCGGTTTTCTACCTTTTGGCATACTTAATAATATGTCACAGTTAGTCAAATTTCGCTAAACGTCACGTTAGATTGTTAAAGTGATAGATGTATGGGTATTACATCATCTAGTCGATCACTGATCACTTGATCAGAGATCAGTGCCTACTTAATCATAATCGCCTCATTAACATGTGGAAGTATAATTACTGTAATTAGTTCGACGTAGGTCTAAATTGATTTGGTTATTTCCCATCACTGATCTGAATTATATTGAATACTTCCTGTTGCTCTGCAAATAAACAACCGGATATTTTTACGATGTAGGTAAGTATCAGTGGCGGCGCGTCCATAAAAGCCGATTCCCACCGGCTTGCCTGTTTTTGGACGTTTGAGCAGAGTTGTAAAGGAAATATGTAAGCCAAATTAGCCAAGGCTTGCCTATGGATATGTTTGACGCGCCGCCACTGGTAAGTATGCAGGAAATATAGGACATTTAGGTAATATGAACATGTGTAGGTTTGCGTTCATCACATAATTCACATATACGGTAAAAGGACATAGAGATTGTAGAGGTAAGTAACCGCTATCTCCTTTATCAATCAAATAATATACTCATTTTGGGGAAAGTTTTTGTTTTAATTTTTAAGGGCCTTCTTACGACGCTTTAGTTTTAGAAGTTTTGACAAAGAATAATTATTTAATTAATTAGTAGGCTACGTACAGAATGCTTACTGTCTAACAAAATCGATGTTTGACCGCGAATCACATTGTCAATTCTAACAAGTGGTATGACGCGTTTTACTATACGCTCATGAGATGAGCCAAGCTTTGCCGAACAATTGAGTGAAATACTTGGTTTTGATTGGAGTTCTTAATAATTAGGTAACTGTCTAGTTTTAAGTAATATCAGTAAAAATAGAAGTAACATTTATTTTATCTTTATGATAAGTACTATTCAAAAACAAAGATGCCCATTAAGTAGAGACGACAGAATTTGGATAATTACTATAATAAGTATTTTCGTAACTACCTATTAGTTAACAGAGATATTCGGAAAGTATGAAATGACGAAGGGGGAGGCCTATGTAAGGGGGAGGGCTATGTTCAGCAGTGGACGTCTTATGGCTGAGATGATGATGATAAAGACGGTTAGTGCCTTTAACGGTCAATTTTCATGCGCAAGTAAGACTTGGCCAGAGAAAATTTCACGTAACCTAGAACTAAGAAAGTAATTACAGTAACAATAGAGCAGTAATTCACTTACTACCCAGTTATTCCCCGAGTAACGTTACCGGTCGTCGTGTTGTCTAATACTTAAGACCCATAAGATGTTTGCTCTGTTAGCCAGATGGTTTTATTCAAATCGCCAAGTAGACAGTCATAGGTCCGTTAAACAAGTACCGAGTAGGGTTGTGGGCGAGAAAATCATCGGAAACCATCGGTTAATAGTTAACACAAATAAAATGTCGACCTCTGAAACCGCACGGATGTAAACCGGATGTTACTTCGATTACGTACTGTTTGAGTGGTTTTACGCCCAACGAGCAAGGTGACAGCTTCTTTAAAGCGATAGTGGTTAGTTCACTATTTAAAACACATATATAGATCTGCAATCTGTTCTCATTTTATTTTGCATAACGTATTTATGACGTACATTGAAAATGATACTTAAAAGTCACGTACTCCACATAATTATTACCTAAGTATAAAACGAAAGTGTACCTCCAAACGTATGCTTTTAAAAGATATAAGATAATACCTATATAGAGTCTATGAGAAGCATTTCGTTATATAAACTTTGAAAATATCAATAGAAATGTCTATTGTAAGATGGTTCAAGAAAAACTATTACTCACGATTATCGTTTTTTTTATGTCATAGTCAGCAAACGAGCAGACGAGCCGCCTGATGGGAAGCGGAGATAAATTGCAATACCTAATTCGTTTTTGTAGCCAAAGAGCGATACATGTATCGCATATTAACTATTATAGTTTGATTTATCGATACATTAAGTGTAGAGTACAGCATGGGTGGGTTAGAGTGGGGTACAGCGGATCATAAGCAGTGGTTGCCGAGTGGATATGACGTCTGACTTTCAATCCGGAGGTCGCGGGTTCAAATCCTGGCTCGTACCAATGAGTTTTTCGAAACTTATGTACGAAATATCATTTGATATTTACCACTAGCTTTTCGGTGAAGGAAAACATCGTGAGGAAACCTGCATACATCTGCGAAGAAATTCAAAGGTGTATGTGAAGTCCCCAATCCGCATTGGGCTAGCGTGGGGACTATAGCCCAAGCCCTCTCGCGCATGAGAGGAGGCCTGTGCCCAGCAGTGGGACGTATATAGGCTGAGATGATGATGATGATGATGATGACAGCGGATCAAAGGGATCAAGATCTTTTGAAATCACCTGCCGCTACCTCTTATACGCCCCTTCATGTGTCTATTTACTATTTCGTTATTAGTCTCCAAATAGCTGTGAAATTATATTTTTACATAAATTAAAAAAAAAGTAGTTTTCTTTATGGCTTAATATTTTTCCAACTATTACTATCAACGTGGAAGCGTGGATCACATGAAATTGTGGCACAGTGGATCAAAGACAAATCGGCCATTTTCTTTTAGGAAAAAAGTTGTGAAGCAGGAAGCACAGCACAACACTAACAATTATAAATCACCACGCAAAGATCCCTGTCATTCAAATGGTACACAGTATTCAAGAAATAAGATACACAAACATAACACACTTTATATATTATATATTATTATTATATATAATTTTGGACTAAATAAAACTTAGCATATTTTAACGAATAAAAGCTCAATCAATGCAGAAGCAAAGAATATCGACACATCGGTAACAACTTAACAAGGGATCTTTCTCCACTTTTTCAAACCTCATATTTCTAAGGCACTGGTCCCACCGCGAGCTAGTAAGCTATGAGCTATCGGCTATAAACACGAACAAAAGATAAGCACTCCCGTGTAAATAAAAGAGACACGGCGATATTTATAGTTACTCGCCCAGCGGTGAGCTATAAATATCGCCGTGTCTCTTTTATTTACACGGGAGTGCTTATCTTTTGTTCGTGTTTATAGCCGATAGCTCATAGCTTACTAGCTCGCGGTGGGACCAGTGCCTAAGCTCCTTAACAGATAAAAAATATCAGCAAGGTTTTCTGAACCTTTTTATCTTCACTCCCAGTTTGAAAAAAAAAAGTAATTAGCATTCTAAATTAAAACGGCAGATAAATTACAATTACCTCATCCCTGCGTCGTCCCGTTACGCATGCAACCTCAAGTCAGGCATTAGCGAAGCGGCAAGATCGAGGATACAAAGCAAAGGAAGCCCGCACGTTGATGTTTGTCTTGCAATTTGCGTGTTTGACTAGGAGCCGCTCTCCTGCAAGCCCACCGGTTTTGCACGGAGCTGATTGTTTGCCTTCTCATGGTGTGGATTAACTGGGGCCTTTGATGCGTGACTTGAAGCAGGAAAACTATTTCACGAATATATTTACTAGCTTTTGACCGCGACTTCGTCTGCGTGGAGGTAGTAATTTGGGTAGCTTATTTTTATACAATCAGCTTTTTATCGATTCCCGATACAACCTTCCACCCCCCTTTTCCGCAACTTAAAGGATGATTTCTGGGATAAAAACTACCCTATGTCCTTCCCGGAGACTTAAACTACATCTATAACAAATACAAAATAAATCACTGCAGCGGTTTAAGCGACACTTTCGCATTTATAATATTAGTATGGATGTATTAAGTATGTATGCAAAAAGAAGAACGTAAATAAAAAATCCCATTTATGGAGCTTTGTACTCCCCGCTTTCAATAAACCAATGATCCCGCTTTATGGCGGCAGTCGTAATCGTAAAGGGAATTAGGAAGCTTTCGGTTGCAGCCCGAAAGCTTGTTAAATCCCTTAAAGCTCAATCGATTTCATTCGTGCTCTAAATAATTGTAGCAACTTTATGTTGGATTACCTGTACCTGTCTTATTAAAATAGTTAGAAAAAGACAGTTAATCTATCTCGTCGATGGGTACCTAATATGTCCTAAACGGATATTCAGCTTCAGAGACTAGCATAACGTCAGGTGACAATATCTTGCGAGTTAGTAACAGACTATTGGCGTTATTCCAGGTGTGGCTCACTCCGCGATTTCGTCGCTTTGCTACAGGTAGCTAAAAGTACATCCGTTCGGCCTCAATTTTGGGGTTTGCCATAAGCCGCGCGTGGCGCTGTCGCCACCTAGCGGCCATATCTGTGCTGATCGTAACAGACGCGTTTTGTTAGGGAGTGAGTCTTCTGTACCTAGTACTATTATTTACTATTCATAAATACAGATATTCAAGTTACCTACGTAAAGTTATCAAAAGATGGAAAATTTACGGGTCTCAGAAATTTTACGGGTAACAAAGGAAACTTTCATTTTGGATATGGAAAATTTAGATTCCAATACAAAAATATGAGACTTGCCAACAGTCTAACAATCCCTTGATAATCATGTCGTTGATCTGTCTTTTCGACATTTGTGTTTGTGAGAAATTTAACAGGGGTTTGCTAAGTTACTATTTATATGGTGTATATCGCGATTTGCGGCATTACAGCAAATTGAGCTGGTTCCGCTGATCTGGTCATTATGTCCTCTTGGAAGTCAATATAAATGTTTCATTGAATCAATTGTTTTGACGTTTAAATGCTATGTTAATTAACAGTAAAGCGTGTTTGTGTCTGACCCCGTTTAAGCAGTCCTCGAGGAATGCGTGCGAAACGCGATTCACTTTATTAAAATCGTAACTAGTATTTCATTTTCATTGAGGTGACTTTGATTATTAAATAATCTTCGGACTGGTCCGTTTTGTTAACTATGAAAGTGCTTACTGCTCATAGGGAATAGAATGGCACGGTTGTCGCTCATGTGTTACTGTCTCATATTAGGCAAAAATCCTGTATGCCTTAATACTGTTTTTGGGATCGGGGCTGTCCATAAACGTCATCGATTTATGACGATTCTCGACACCCCCGCCCCCCCCCTCAAATCATCCAAAAATCATGCTTCGAATGACGCCGTTCCGTGACCCAGTTTAGATTAGATACAATTCTATAACGTATCATTCCTACTGGTATTGGTAATACATGAACGCGCCGTTTAGATGAAAAATTATGTTTAGATATTTGATGTTTAATTGGATCATACGAATGAATGATTTATGATTGAATCTAATATCAATGGTAATTTATACCAACGGCAATTTTAACATACTCACGGTAAAGCAATAAATTACGCCTTCGAGGAAAAAGTAATCGATAACATGTGGAAAAAATACAATAAAAATAAAACGGAAAACTTAGTTCTATGTAAGACGAAGATAAAGCAATCGTTAAATAAAACATTGATAGAGCTATTATTGCAATTACGAGTGTTCGACACGATGTTTTTATCTGAAAAGCAATTATTCCATACCACATAATAAGTAATTTTCTGATGTACTTTACACGACTTTTTTATAGTTAAAGTACACTAGCATCCTGCCCGCGATTTCGTCTGCGTGAAATGATGATTGCTAAAAACTGAAGTCCTTCCCCGGGCCTCAAACTATCTCTATTATTTATGTGAGCAATTGTCTGGAAAAATCTATTAGTATGGACTTTAGGTACGAGTATGTAATCATTTAGGTCAATTACGCTATCAGAAGCCTTAATAAAGACTTTATTATGTTATTTTTAACCATAACATATACGCCATACATTTTATATGCACGAAACAAATGAGCGTTCCATTCCATTTCCTATTGGCATTACTACTACGTATTTGAAAAAATAACAGACTATAATAAATATCTGAAGACTATATCAGACTATAAAGAATATTGAAAAAATAACAGACTATAATATAATATATATATAATCCTCACCAGCTCCCATTAATTTTCCTTGTAAAATGTATGACATTTTTTTTCTTTCTTAGTAGGCAAACATTTGCTATGTAAGTACATATTGTGTAACTCAAAGGCAACAAACATGGCGACTTACGATCATGGAATGTGAAATGAGGAAAATTGGAAAATGGAAATATCATACTTAATTTACTAAACGACTTCGAGTTTAATACGATACCATCATACGATATATAAAAGTCACACGGCAACCTTCCCGGCACTTCGGCTTTTCAATGTGAACATAAGTTTTTTTTGGAACTTTGGAACTCATTACTGAAGCTGAAGCAATTTAAACAAAGTTTAACATCAAGATATGTATTTCGAGTCCCAGGGAAGGACATATGACAGTTTTTTAATAACGGAAATCATCATGCCACGCAGACGTAGACGCGGGCAGAAGTTAGTTCTAAACAAATAACCACCATGACATATCGTCGGGTGACAAGCAAAAGTCACTAATTACTAAAAAATTTAAACAAAAATCGAGCTTCTATCAAGTACTAATATGGTTCAAATAACCACCATGACATATGTGCAATTTCAATAGCGACAAAGTCAAGGTTGCGGTTAGTCTGAACTCTGCGTGCATGAAGGGAACCGACGGGCGGAAATAAGGCCTTTGTTGGTTTTGCACAATGCTGAAAATGAATCCGCTTCCAAAGGATGGCTGCTCGTAGATTAAGCAACTGCGCAGTTCTGTTTATACTAAATCTGACATAATTGACATAAATCACGGATATTTGGACTTTTTTTCCTGGTTAAAAGTATGGGGGCTTGACATCGACCGTCACTTAGTTTTGTCCAATGAGAGAGTGCTGCACTTGTAAATAAAGAGCTCCGGATTTAGAGACAGCGAAAAAAACGCAAGCGAGTCATGCGAAACGAGAAGTCTCCTTCTGGCTCCTCTACATGATGGGCCAACGCCAGCCACTCCAAGGGACGCAGCCATGCGGTAGAATGAGATAGCAATATCACTTGCTCCCTCTAACTCATAAATGCGTCCCTTGGAGTGGCCGGCGTTGGCCCATCGTGTAGAGGAGCCATTCAACGCATGGTTCAAAAGGGAAAAATCATCTGGCCGATGGCTCAAAAGCTTCGGACATGGTTTAAACACACACACACACACATTTTTCCTCGCGACTGTATCTAAAACTCCGTATAGCCCTCATGATAGCCGACCTCCGACCAGGATCAGCGCAATAAGTGTCAATTATTGACACTTTCCCATAGGAAAGAGGCATCCAAACAGATACCTACATCGACAGGAAACGCAGCATCGGATATGAGTTTCCGTCATCAATATCGCGATAGATTTTCCATCCTCGGTCGATTTAAAATGGTTGCCTCTAATTAATTTTGTGAACAGACCTTGTCAATTAAGACCAATATTAAGTAAGTAGCTGTAACATTCCGACAGGAGTTGACGAATTCAGAGAGTAAAGTTAATGTCAAAAAGAGCTAACTAGGTTAAAGCTGTAGGTATTTCGAAATTTGAGGTTTGTTAAATTATGTATCACATTTATGACTAATTAGATAGAGCATAAAATTATATAGCATTGGCGCCAGACTCTTGGATAATAAGGCTCCGGTTAGGAAGTGCATCATTAGTTATGTGATGTGACAAGGTATACGGACCGTATTCAGAAACGCAAAATATGAATACTACTTGTGTTCGCGGTCGCTACTTCCTGTGCGTAAAATGACGATATTCGTGATAAAAACTATTTTATGACTTCTATGTCCTATGTCCAACGCTACTCACCATCAACATCCATACCAAATCGAATCCACTGTGTAAGTATGAAGAGGTACCTAACAGATAGACAGACAATTACTCCGTATTTATGATTATTAGTAGGAATTTAGTCATCATCATCATCATCATCATCTCAGCCATAAGACGTCCACTGCTGAACATAGGCCTCCCCCTTTTGGGGGGTGTATGCCATAATCGCCACGCTTGGCAGGCGGGTTGGCGATCGCAGTCGAGTACACCGAATTTGAGGGACGCTGCTGCCCGTCCACCGGTGGTCTTGGACGTAGTTTAAGGACATACCCGGGTCCAATTTAGTATTTACATATTATAGTGCGTCCACTCTGACACTAACAAAGTCTTATTACGCGATGCGAGCATCAAGTGCGTAAATACGAGTATGATACTATTTTTTATTGTCCGTCTGAATATGCCCCTATGATGGCAAACCTCATGCATATTCAATGGACGATGAAATAAGGTTGAGCTGACTGGTAAAAAATGTGTGTGGCGCGTCAGGGGTTAATAAAATAACAATTTATAATAAGCCAGTGTTGGGTTAATGTGGTTAAATTTTTGGACTTTACCCGAAAGGCTCGGGTAATACCAGGCGTGTCTCACTCCGCGATTTCGTCGCTTTGCTACAGGTAGCTAAAAGTACATCCGTTTGGCCCCAATTTTGGGGTTTGCCATAAGCCGCGCGTGGCGCTGTCGCCACCTAGTGGCCATATCTGTGCTGATCGTAACAGACGCGTTTTGTTAGAGAGTGAGTCTTCTGTACTTAGTACTATTATTTATTCTGTGGTAATACTAGTTATACCAGGGTAAACTACAATTAATCTTCTATTATATTACATTACCTATATTGTTCATTTATAGTCTTTTCATCACACATGCTCGAAAAAGATCTTATTTCATGCAGGTGTACTGAAGGACAAAGGCCTATATTGTTCCCGCGGGAGTTATGGATTGTGAAAAAAAAGCTATAACTTTTTAACTCCCACTTTTTTATTAAATTATTGCACTAATTTAAACGAACCATGTATGTTATAGGTAAGTAAAATACTTCGTTGAAAGTCAAGGATTAAAAGGTTTACTTTTAAAATACCGACAATTATTATTTAGTATTTTCATTTATGATAAAAAATATTTAATTTGATTAATTTAATAGCTGTTTAAAAAAAATTACACAATTTTTTATTGTGGCTGAATGCCGAGGGTCTGTGCCTTCGATGCCCAACCCATCAATAAATTACAATATGACTGTTTGAAGTATTTAAGAATTGTTTCGCTTAAAATTTAGTTTTTCTTCGAAAGTTTGATGAAAAACATTGTGTGTAACTCTGGGGTTCAGAATTTGGAAGTCCGAGTCTTTAATTCCTAGACCTAGATAGACCTCGCTTACAAAATCTCTCTTACCCCTCATTTTGCACAATGTACTATTTTTTATGACAAGCTTTTATATAAAACTCATCACCTGACAACTAATTATTACCACAAGTTCACAGCTATAGTGAACCCATACTACAGCCAAAATCAAAAAAATTTTTATTCTTAACAATTTTTTTACAATTAATGAATTTGTTTGTACAGATCAGGTTGTTACCATTATAATATAGCAATGTTATGTTACATAAGTATACAAAATAGTAGCTTAATCATGAACTTAATGGCCTTCTAGTCTAGCGGGTAATGACTGGCTCAAGAATATAGAGGTCCAGGGGTTGAATATTGGTGAGGGCATTTACTTGTGTTTATGTCACCTGAATATTTGCTTCTCATGTCAGTGATGTCACAATCCTTAATAAAGCATTCACTGCTAAGCTACGATCGTAGCACTATATTATAGCAAAGATATGGGTTTCCCAGTTTGTAGAGTAGTGCTTCATAGAGGCGAAACAACAATAAGTTGTGATTAGTTTTGAATGGGTTAAGCTTACTGTCAGAGTTAGTTGATTTGTGTAATTGCCTCATAATATTTATATTTATTTATCTTTGTACGATATAATGTTTGATAACATATATCAGCATCAACAATTATTCCTAAGGTTTATTTAGGATAGCAAATGGTTTAGAAATACGAACTAATAACAAATGTATTGAGTACAAAATAGGTGTGATTCTTGTGTAACAATTAAATAACTTTCTTCATTTTGTTCATACTCTGTTAACAGTGAGTGCACATAATAATGTGAACATTCCATTGTGCTTTCACTTCTCATACTAATGCAATAAGGTCTTCATACTGTATACAATAGACACACATGGAAAGTAAACAAGTTTGATTTCATACATAAAATTGGGGTGCTCATAATTACTGTTGGTAAATATCGTAACAGCTGTTTAACATACAATTAGAATGGCAAATTAATTAATGCAGCTGTCTGTGTAGATGATATAAATGCTGAAAAATACACAAGTAATTGTACATAGATCGTAATGCTATCGAAATATTACTCACGGTTCTGCCTCTATGGACTGTAGGCGAGCGACATAGTTCGATGGAATGTATCCTTCTTGTCTTGTTTTCTTGCTCCTAGCTAACCACCAGTCACCTTGAGTATCATTCAGGATCTCCAAATGCTCGCCCTTTCTAAAGCTTAAGTCCTCATCAGTTCTAGCGTCGTAATCATAAAGGGCGACGAAAATACGGGTGGGCACCACCTCGTTTGTATCCGGACCTTGGCTCACAGTGGATCTGGGGTCCGGGGGCGGAGTCGGCACGGGCGTTTGGAACGGTCTAGCATCCTCCTCGTGAGGATTAGCCCTGTCGATTTTTGTTTTAGGATCCTTCTCTCCTGTACTACTAAAACAGTTCCCCATTTTCTCTTTACAAGGTGAGATTGGTTCCAATCGTTTTGTCAAATCACACACTTGTTTGAATACAAACACCAGTCCAAAGTTTGTTCATCTATTAACATTTTATTACGTCACATAAGAGTCAATAACTTTAAACATTTATTGTGTTTTATAGTAAACAAAGACTAGAAAACCCCAAAAACCCCAATCGGACATCACAGAAATCAGCCATTTTGACGCGCCATAGACAAACATAGATTTACTATCTCTTTCGATTGCGTTCAAGGATAAGCTGCCTTTCGTAACAAAGTTTTTGTTAATATTAAATACAAACAAATATGAGTCAGTAGTCTTTTTAGTAAACTTTATTTAAAGATTTAAATCAGTTTCAATATAATAAATTGATAAAAAAGTGATGCCGCTACTAGCGACATCTACTCTTATTCGTAAAAACTACCGGCATAAGAAAGAAACGTTTGTTGATTGAATGTTGCAATATGTCTGAACTAGATGTCGCTGCATAACAGATTTAGGATCTTGTAATGTTTAAAAAAAAATTAATAATACAAATAGTATTTGCATTTGCTTGGTAAAGTTTTACAGTTAGTATTTTCCTCGCCTTGGTGTGATGAAAATTTTTGTTTCTTGCTTGTAATGTAAAGTACTGTGAATAAGGCGTTTACTTGTTTAGTACCATAGGTACTTTTGGATTCTGACGAATGGTAGGTCCTACCTACCAGTGGCGGCGCGTCCATAAAAGCCGATTCCCACCGGCTTGACTGTTTTTGGACGTTTGAGTAAAGTTGTAAAGGAAATATGTAAGCCAAATTAGCCCCGGCTTGCCTATGGATATGTTTGACGCGCCGCCGCTGCTACCTACAGATCAAACCCTAAGCCCCCATTCGCACGACAGCTTTTTCAACGCACGTTAAAAAAGCGCTTAAATCTGTCCGCACTCTAAATTCGATTTAACGGCCAGGGCTTAAAGTCGAAAATCCAACAAAGCTTAATAAAAAGCGCCACCGCCATGGTGTGAATAAATATTAAATACACATGTATCCATTTGTGCCATTTGAACGCTTTTTTAAGACGCGTTGAAAAAGCTGTCGTGCGAATGGGGGCTAATAGGATCGTTTGTTTTCAGCTTTGTGCCTAACTAAAAAATTTGACGTTCCACTTGACGGGAAATTCCGTATCCGCGCATCCGTCCTACACAATCATCCCCGGTTGACCGTCGAACGAGATTCGATCGTTAATTTATTTCGTGTCGCGGGATTGTCGTGATCCCTAATGCGACGGCTCGTGTGGATTGGTCGTGCACTAAGCTTCGCTTATCGTGCCGACCTTAATTAAACAGGGCTCTAGGGCAGCGCAGTGAATGCTGAGACGAATCAACATCCTAACAGAAGCGGGAACTAGTGAAATGTATAGACTGGTCGTCTCCGTACACACATTCAACCACAGGCGATCTTGACGTTGAATGTTAATAGTGTGCATACTTAGCATTGTCTCGATTTTACACCGGAGCGGCGCGGCGTATCTAGATCAGCATCAGTTTGATCCAGCGTCCCTTGGAGTGGCCGGCGCTGGCCCATCGTGTAGAGGAGCCGTCATACATAATAATGCTGCATCTTATAACAACCCATGCTCTGAGATTGAGATGAGACGGTGTTGAGTTAGTATTTTCTAACTTATGCTACAACAATTATAATTAATGACGCACCTGCCGGCCTAGCCAAGGTTACAATCGCTATCGCTTCGACAACGAAAAGCTTTACGTCTCTCTATCACTCTTCCATATTAATGCGACAGTGACAGTTGCGTTTCGATCGCTACGGAGCGTAAGCGATCGGCATCTTGGCTACGCGGCCTGTACAGTTACCAACCTTTTTCATTAACTTGTCTTTGGTCGGAGTAATTAAAACTACCCTGCCTTACAACACACAGATTGTGCACTAACTACTTAATTAACCTTTCCTGTTTGTTCGGATTCATGGCAGGAAATTCGTCCTTGAAAAACCTTTTCACCTCAGCAACTCAAACAAGCATTTTTATGAACGACTGTAATAATTAAAAGCACTAGATTTCGGAGAAAACAAATGTAATCTGACAAATAATAAAACAGACAAAAAATATCAAAACCATAAACAAAATACGTAAAAAGATTATGGAATCTTGCACAAACATAGGTACCTAATTTGCACTATTTGCAGATGATTTGCAGCTACAAAATAGTGAGCACAATGCAGTTTTGCTCTGTGTGCAGTGCAGTGACTAAACATTTCTCTTGTTACTTAACAACATACCTAATTAACTAGTCACAAATATGTACATTATATAATTGAGACGTTTGTACGTGAATGAGCCTTAAGTAGAATCATATTTTGTAAGGAAATTTCAGCTCAACTGAATGTCAGGATCCCGTTTCAGAAATGTTATAGTGGGCCCTAATAACCCGACATACTTAACCCATGTCAGCATGTCACCATGTATTTCTGATGTCGTAGCTGCGCTGCGAATGCTGCGATCATGCCGATCACCAATGTATATAATCTATTTCCATTATACATATTTACCACGTCAGTGGACTCGGTGGCATAATACGCTGGTCCATCTAATGGCTCCTCTACACGATGGGCCAACGGCGGCCACTCCAAGGGACGCATTTATGCGTTAGAGGGAGCAAGTGATATTGCTATCTCATTTTACCGCATGGCTGCGTCCCTTGGAGTGGCCGGCGTTGGCCCATCGTGTATTAGAGGAGCCATAAGCGATCTCGCCCGCCCGGTTGGCAATACTATGAACATGGCCTGTACATACTGACAATGCTACCTATTTTGTTCAGTATAAATTTTTAACAAAGCTTTGATGCATGTTTACAATACTATTCAGTAAGTAGGTATTAAACAAAGCAGGCGAACAACACAGGCGGTTATCAAGAAGTTAAAAGTTAAGTAAAATCAAAGGTCATTAAAGGATATTTAGTCCTAAAGCTAAGCTAAATACCTACTTAGACACAAGTGCGCAAGTACTTTGCCAACTACCCGAGTTGTAGAATGGGGAGGAGACTTATAAACCATACATTATATAGAGGGTAAAAACATACTTGTAAATAGTTTCAAGAAACGATTTCCAAAGCGCTTCTTGATAGTGCTAGGGTATGCATAAGGTGTATTCGGGTAATACCGAATGTCGGATAATTCCGAAATTCAGATGAAAATCACCCTAAATTCCATCATAATAAAAGTCTCTTTTCGGAATTATCCGACAGTTTTCGACATTCGGAATTAGCCGAGTAAACCTTAATAAATTAATAAATACAACAATGGGACGAGAATGGAACTGTCAGAATCTAATCCGGAAGTCAGATCGATCGATAAGGGAAATAAACTGAGTACCTACCGACGTACCTAACTTTCCTATAAACCATTTATGAGAGTGCCCACTCTAATTAAATTAATTCACTCGCCTACAGAGATAGGTTCCTCTTCATTACTGTACGTTTTTTTAATGATATATTTATTAGGCTCATCGCACTCCCACAAGTATACCTACATAAAATCTTACTCTTCTTTATATATATTTACCTACTTACTTTATGTTTTGTAATTTTTCCTGAAATTAAACAGAACATGACGACATTCATCTCAACACTCTCCTAAACTAATTAATTATAATTACCACCATTTTCGGACATTACAAATTCCAGAGACGGCTTTTGAAAACATTGCGTCTTGATTAAAATCAAATTTGCTGGTAAAGGAATGTCTGCCATCTCCATGGAGCACAATTGTTGAGACCAAAACATTGTGCGAAGGATGGAAAGGGTCGATTGTTGACCCAGTTTGCTAACTCAACTAAATTCAATTGGTAGCATGTTCAGTACAACGTATTTATGTTCAACATTGGCAGGGCAGTAAATTAACTGTACCTACCTACTTTAGCCCAGCCAGAGTAGTTTTAATCAAATTAATCCTAACCCCCAGGACGGGCAATGTCCTATGCTGTAGATAAGAGGACTCAATCAATCTTTAAACCTATTTAAAGGCTCTAGCCACTCTAACCTGTTGAAAGTAAATTCAGGGTGCGAAAAAATAATACGTTGTTTTAAAGAGGTTTCAGAACTATTGTTAGGCCAAAGAGGGATTTTTTTGTAGTTACTTGAGCATAACGAGTGATAACTTGTTACCCTTGGAGTCTACGTTACATTAACCACTTTTACGTGTCTATGTTGGTCTAATGGTTGGTCGTGGTTCGGTAGGGGTTTAAAACAATCGTCAAGTAGATTGTGGATTTGATCCTTTTGGTCCATACTCTACCAACAGATTTGGTTTTAAGGAGTTTTGATTTAAATATGAAGTTGTATGAGAACCATTTTAGAACAGATAACGACCCATCTGCGAATAGTCAAAGACTATCTCTTAAGTTAACAACAACAACGTAATATGTAAATGTATATGTCTAATAAGACACGTGCCTAAGCCCTAAGCCCCGGATCATGAATCTAGGATATACCTGGATCTGGCATGAGTGGTGGGGGTAACTGACAGAACGAGATAGTTTTATGTATCTTTCAGTAGGAGTAGCAGAGAAAGCGGTATTATTGCTTGTCCTTGTCACAGTCTCACTTTTTGTTTGTTCCCCACCTTTTTATTAGTATGGAGAATGGTGGGCAACAAATGAATTCGACCAATCACAGTGTCGCATTTGCGTATGTTTTGTCCCTCACGGAGGCACGCGTATACCACTTCTATGCGATCCTACCTTCTATGCCCCGGATTAATTCTTAGCCACCCCAAGTCTATAATACGACAGCGACATTGCCACGCTCAAAATCCAAAGATAGGTATTTTGCTTGATCAGATAAGAAAACATCTCAAGAAATGCAGCCCCTGTCATGAAATATCTTGGCATATTTGCACAGTATCGAACGTTTCAAATGACGTTAATACGTGAATACTAAATAGAGCTCTTTGCGTCGTCTAAAAGTTATTTTTGCGAAATCAAATTTTCCAAGCGAAATGTTTTTCTCGCTTGGTAGAAATTCCCACGAAACTGGGAGAAGCTAGCAGAAATTAAGTCAATGTTGATCCAGCGGTGTCGATTTCTCGCAAAGTAAGAGAAACGAGCAAAATGTTACCTATAACCGTCGGAGTTAATCCATTATTTTAAATTCAGCTGTTCGTGTAATGTAAGACTGGCTTTACTTGGCCATATTTTTCCAAATATGTAGGTATATAAGTACACACTAGAAAATAAAGTATTATTAAAACATCAATGTTAATCAAATTTTGAACAGGACTCTAACAGGATATACCGGGTGTGGCCTGTAATACGAGCAAAAATCTTAACTATAGGCTGTACTCCTCATACTGACCAACATTTGTCCAGCAACTTTTAAAAATAACTTGTGGTTTGATTTTTAATACACTTATTCTAAGACGAATGTACTTATTGCGAATTTTGTTATGTTTAAGGCATGACAAGCAACGTTAATCACAAATGATATGGCATATGACGATGGTGTCCATTGAAGATTAATAGTAATTTTGTATGAAAAATAGGAAGTCTTATAGGAATACCTACTTCATAATTTTTTAAAGTTGTCGAACAATAGTGTCATGTGAGGAGTACTTACAATCTATGTTTTACTTATTTGCTCGTGTTACAGACCACACCCGGTATATATGTAGGTAAATCAAAAAATGAAATTAAATACGAGTAGGATGGGGAAAATTAAATACGGACAAAAAATGACTTCCTGGCGTGTTTCATTCTTGAAAAATAAATTTAGGTAGGTACCATGTTAATTTTTTGTCAGAAAGCATGAAGCGGTTGTAATATCTGTACTATAATATGCAATTTTCATAATGTACCTTATCAACTAATCAGGGCACGGGACAAGCTTATATATACGGTCATCAAAGTGAGTTGGTCGGGTCTAACAATAAACTCGATCCTGAGCATGTCGGGTCATGTTCAATGTAAAGGTTCAGTATTCCCTAGCCACTATTTCATGCTACGGGCGTACCCAGCATTTTTTAAGGGGTGGGGCAGAAGTAGGGGAGGCTGGGTACGTTGTAACATGGTTCGATTAATCTGCCCAAAAATTCTGAACTTTTGCTCAGCAACTCTTGCCACCGTGGGTACGCTTATGTTTACCGCACATGTACCTACGAAGTAAATTGGTGGGTTCTTATTGGGATTTGCTGAGCTAGTCATTTATATGACAAACCAAAGTGACAACCACACTACGTATACAGTGTGTAAATTCAATACGGGCAAACCTAAGAATAAGAATATTATTTATATGAAAGAAAAAACCTTGTTTACATAAAATATATCAATATCGTGGCCCCACAGCTTTAGGTACACGGTGGTTAGCATAAGACCTAAGAAGTAATAATTGAGTTAACTTATGCTTAGAAATACGATTCACAACACACACATCGTAATGTCATGTCACGTTATGTCTTGTAATGTTTGCAGTACATTGCTGCTCGGTAAATTTACAAAAAATATTTACGGGTCATAATTATGTGTAACTTCAAAAAACTTCGTAATTCTTGATTACACCGGGGATTTAGGTTTTGCCCATAGGTATTGGATTTCACTGTATACAACTATGG
The DNA here is from genome assembly GCF_963556715.1 of Cydia fagiglandana. Classification (NCBI taxonomy): domain Eukaryota; kingdom Metazoa; phylum Arthropoda; class Insecta; order Lepidoptera; family Tortricidae; genus Cydia; species Cydia fagiglandana. The sequence goes on from NC_085947.1 coordinate 9,455,378, forward strand.
AATAAAACACAACCAACAAAATCAATCTAAACTCCTAAAACTATGTATCGCTTTTATTTAGCACTGCAGACATCGTAAATTTTGTAGCAATTTCCGTGTAGCATTGTTGCGAATGGGATTTGTATACCTACTCAATTGCAGCTGAGACGATTACTTAACGAGTTAACAACAGCAATTTAAATCTTAATTATATTGAAACTACGGGTGACACTGGGGCTGGCTCATTTCTAGGCCAAAGAATAGGCTTTTCATCGTGGGAATGCAGCCAGCCTTATACTGGGCACCCTTCCCTCACCTTTCCTTCCCTTCCCTCCTTCCCTTCCTTCCTTCCCTTTCCTTCCTTCCTTCTTTTCTTTCCTTCCCTTCCTTTCTTTCCTTTCCTTTTGTATTCTTTCTTTTTTCCTTCCCTTTTTCTGTGGGACTTAAGATAGGTGGGCAAATTTTATGTATTTACGTTTTTTATTAGTTTTAGTTCATTTAGTTTAAACTTAATTTGAATAATATTTTATAATTTTTGTTACCTATTGTGTTATCTCATTCCCTAAATAAATTTTATTAAGTACTCTCGGGACTTTGGGTCTCTTAACATAATTTTTAACAATTCCTTTAAATCCAGCCAAGCTGCAACATAGTTGCTACAAAGTTTACGATTACTGCTTATAAGGAAAAATTGCTGATGCAAGAAAATGACTACCAAACGTAAAATGTTACGTTATGCGTGTCACCTTTGTTATTTCTAGTTAGGTATTACATATACCTACTAATTAAATAAGCTTTGAGACGTCTTTTGACGATGTCTGATCTTTAAGTTATACAAGTCAACTTGAGCAAGCTTAGGCTTAGCATTCGTTAAAAGTTAAAAAGTTGTTGCGGATTGATATTTCTACTAAATCCTGAACGTAAGCGAATTCAAACAACTTTGCGAACAAAAAACTACCTATCCACTTCAAAAACGATAGCGAAAGCTTTTCTATAAATACGTCACGTGAATTTTGATGAATTGAGTTTCAGAAATTTGTACAAAGAATAACGACAATAACATTCTTAAAGAATTTTCAGAACGCCAACATTAAAGTATTGAATTTTCTCAACAAGATTAGATATGTAAGCGAAGAATTTAGAATTTAATATTGAGTAGGCGCGTCGCGTTTGGAATTTGAAGAGATTTTATTATTATCAAATTACGTGGGTAACGTGTTTTCTTTGGAGTTACTTTTCATCACAACAATTATTTATGACATCAGGCTATTTATAAGTTTGTTGATCTAATTAATGTTATTTTCGGATATGTAGGTATGGCCTATATGTAAAGGTAATGTAATACGTGTTTTTATGGAATATTCCAAGATTAATTATTAATAGCAGCAGAAGGTGCTGGGGGTCGGATACGGCGTTGCGTGAACAAGAGATTTCCTTTGGCAGGATTGATCCTTAGGACCCAAGGGTACATTTAAGAAGTGGAGCCGAGATTTTTGATGTAAATTTTTAGGGGGGGGAGGGGGCTCACAATTTAATCTTGATATCTATGTCGTTTAAGCTACTAAGCCAAGTTTGGTATCGTTTTTGTATAAATCGGAAAATTCATTGCCGAATTCATTTATGATATCATAATGACACCATTCCGAAGAAAAAACACATAAAAAATGAAAAAAAACCACTTTTTTTTAATTCCTCTTCACGCCTAAACCGCTAAACCAATTTAGTTAAAATTTGGTACAGAGATAGTTTCAGTCCCAGGGAATAATATAGCATACTTTTAATATCAAAAATCATCCCTTAAGGGTGTGAAAAGGGAGGTGGAAATTTGTATGGGGATCCAATAACCGCTGAACCGATTTAGATAAAATTTGGTATAGAGATATTTTGGGTCCCGGAGAAGAACATAGAATACTTTTCATTAAAAAAAATCTCTCAAAAGTGAAAAGGAAGGTGTAAGATTGTAAGGGAAATCAATAAAGGCTGAACCGATTTAGCTGAAATCTATGTCTACATCTTTGATTTAGTTGGAAATGATACTAAACTTAACCTATACTTTAAAAAATGTCTAACCGGAGCAGTACTAACCGGAATATAAATGCTGTTCACAAAATAATAAACAACATCAGGGAGTCTGGGGAGATGGAGATCCAATTCTGTTGGATTAAGGCGCATGCTGGCCTCGATGGCAATGAGAGAGCGGATATCGCAGCTAAGCATGCGGCCGCACTCCATAAGCAACCGGATTATGTTCATTTCCCACTCTCGCACCATAAAGCCGAAATGAAGAAAAATTTGCACACACTCCATAATAAAACATATATAGAGAGCAGAACAGGTAAACACGTAAAAAACTGGCTACCCACATTGGACGATATATACTTGTTACGCAAACATACAACTATCACATTTCAGTTGACACAAATTCTAACCGGTCACGGATATACCAAATTCTATCTAAAACGTTTTCACAAAATTGACAATGACGCGTGTCCCTGTGACGACGTCACACAGCAAACAATTGATCACCTTATTAAAACTTGCCCAAGGTTCCTTTACGCAAGAACGATCCACGATACCATATGCACCAAGTATACAACATAGACCCACTGAATATAAACAAACTTACGGAAAAAGAAGAAGCCCTCAACTCTTTTTTAACGTATACTAAATACATAATAGATAATTTAAAATCATTTAATAAATAATACGAACTTAAAGGCAATCGGCCGCCCGTACTCCTAGCGAGGACCGATTGACCCCCACCAAAAAGCATTAAAAAAAAAAAAAACCTCAGACGTCACCGACCCTTAAAACCCCACCACCACCCAACTGCATCAAAAATCTGGGTAATATTTTCGTAAATTCAGGACATATAATATCGGGGGGTTAGTTGTTCCGTATCCCAACAAGTGTCTATAGTCCAAGCCCTCTCGCGCATGAGAGGAGGCCTGTGCTCAGCAGTGGGACGTATTAGGCTGAAATGATGATGATGATGATGAGTTGTTCAGTTCCGACTTTTCTCATGAAAGAAATTCTGGTAAAAAAAAAACAGTTAAGGATGCACAAAACACTATTCAGAAACGCAAATAATCATTATTTAATATAGCACAAGCCACAACTTTATTCACATGCACTGTTTTCATAGATCAAATTTGTATTTTATGAAAATTGGCACGTTTAAGCCCGCTCTGCAACATGCGTAGGTAACTCCCAGCCTGGTAAAAGCATAAATAATTCGTTAAATATGGGTCTATTTTATAAGCAACGCACGTGGAATATTTCTAACAAAGTTGTAGCCTTCGGTGTGATGTCGTGACACTGACATTAACACAGTTATTTCAAAGCGAAACGCCCCCCATGCGCTTGGGGTAAAAGATCTGAAGCGGTCCGGTCCTTTGGGACTAGAAAAGTGTTGGAAAAAGTCGGAATACTCTGACACATTTTCCTAAGTGAAAATATGTGTTTTGCACAGTCAACGTCATCACTACACCTTATAAAACAAAGTCCCCCGCCGTGTCTCTGTGTGTATGTATGTTCACGATGAACTCAAAAACTACTAAATTTTCATACGCTTTACACCTCTCAATAGAGTGATTCTTGAGGAAGGTTTAGAAGTATATTTGTTAAGGTTTTGTGTAGCCCGTACGAAGCCGGGGCGGGGCCTAGTCCTAATTAAGATTAATTTATTTGAAACGATAACCGATTGATAGAAAAAACCACTGTCTTTTAAAATGCGTCAGATGTTTTTGATACTATTTGTGCTTAATTTTCTTGATAATAAATTATAAATAAAAAAGATGAATCAATCTTTTTAGTATATATGTCATTGTAAAATTATTAGATTTAGATTTCATTTATTTGCAATAAACATGGTACAGTGGTTCTTATGATATTGTTATTAGGTAACACGTGATTAACTATAAAGTAGCATGCAAATTTACACCTTAAACTCTAGGACATACAACACATTAATCAAAATAGACAGTATATACAACACAATTCAAATGTCAACGTTAAAGCTAAGAAATTTAATTAATTAAAGGAACCGTCAATTTAAAATTTCATTAATATTATACAAGGTTTGTCCATGTAGCCATTTATAGAGCCTTGGTTTTAGTGCTTTGGCATTCAACTCTTTAAGGTGTTCAGGCAATTTGTTAAAAAACTTAACGCACATTTTGAGACAGCTTTTACTGTAAGTAGAGTGCTAGTTTTGGAGTAACATCTAATGATCTAATACGAGCCTGTTGGGGTCTCTACGAGGACGCTGGTTCAGGTCAGCTGCCTTTTTAAAGAGATGCTTATTTTTGCTGACAAACATACATATTTCATACATATATAGAGCGGGTAGCGGTAGTAAGCCAAGATTATTAAAAATAGGTTTACAACTTTCCCTAGGTGGGAGGCCGCAAATTGATCGAACACATTTTTTTTGGGCGATAAATAGCCTATCCTTATCGGTGCTATTGCCCCAGGCTAGGACACCATATCGTAGCGTGGATTCTACGTATGCTCGGTAACGGTATGTTGAAATTGCGGTAGCGACGGTTGTAAGTTGCAGGGGTCGGACAAAAAGTGCGGATGACGTAAAAATGACGTAATCTTGCACACGGGATGATGTTTGAGTTTGTATTTAACTTCCGTGTGACATGTAGTAACAAAGTAGTATTTATGAAGTAACAAAATAATCGTAAACAATCCATGGAATTAATAATACAGGTGGTAGGGTGATGTAGTGAATAAAATAAATTTCACGAAACTTGTTACCATAAGGTACAATTATTTGAAATTAGTTAGAACAAGTCTGTGGGATCCTCAGATAAATAGGTTTAATAGTCAAAAGTGGGAACAGTAGGTAAGATTAGTAAAAATAAAAAAAGATAATTTGATGTTATTATATATTCACCATCCATGCATTTTTTTCTGAAATTACGGAAGTTTTCATTTTGTAGTTGCACCCAGGGTATGTTTGCTGCTATCATAAAATTTGTAAGGTTCATATTAAATTCACTTTGCCCTTTTTTTTCTACGTTTCCGACATGTTTGGTTGTCTCCAAATGTCTTTTAATATTGCTTACCTTCGTTGGTATATCTTGATTACAGCAAGAGCAGTATACGTGTTTGTCACGTACCTCCAAAAACGGAAAATTGCCACAATATTCGAGTAAAGATGACATTTTAGAGCGTTTTCTTATACATTAGTAAATATAAATTTTAGCTAAATATAATCGTGAAGATACAATAGCTAAACAATAACGAAGTCAATTTATTGTTCATCTGATTGACAATGTGTCAGTCAAAAACGTACTTACTCATTTCAAGTGGCGATATCGTTTAATAAAGAGGTTGATAAATGATGAGTGATAATTGTTTATGAAAATCAAAAATACTATTTGAAATCATCCTATAAGTGGTTTGACGTCATCCGCACTTTTGGTACGACCCCTGGTTGTAACTTTCCGTACCTGTTTAAGTGCGTTAAACAAACTTATTGATTTTTCTACAATACGATTTGTACATGTGCCTTCCAGTTCAAGCTTTCATCTATTGTTACACCTAAAAATATATAATATGTCATTGTGTGCAAACTTTACGGCTACATCTCAAATTTTAAAGTATTATAAAAACTAAACTTTACTAGAGTGGCATTACTCGACGTTTTACTACATACTCCTCGTTCTTAAGTAGGTATATAAAATATCCAGACGACTAAAACGCATTACATCACATTCATTCAGCAGAGGGCAAAGACACATTAAAGCCCTTATGTTGCCGTCTGGTTAAAAATAACAGCTGAATAATAGTTCTAACCATCGCCGGTCACTAACCCCCATTATAGTTTGTTATTCGGACTGCTTGTTACATGTAAATAATCGTTATTTGCTGATCGTAACGGAAAACTCGATAACACGACGTAATTTTCCATCATTGACAAAAATTGTATACAAAGAAATACCTACATAACCTTGATATTATATTTGAGTGACGTTTTGATTCGGTCAAGTTGTGTTCTAATGAATGGGGAAGACAAACAAATTATAGCCAGCATTCAATGAATGTAGTATGATACCTTCGGGTATGGTGCTTTACGCACACTAGTGTCCCATGCCCTCCCCCTGACGCAACGTCCCCTTTTAGCATGAAATATGTTTCGAAACGGCTATGGAGATCTGTCCACAACGTTACCATGGAGATTAGTCCACAACGTGACACTTTTTCGTGCTTATCAATAAAAGAAAATAATATCTTAAATTAAAAAGGGCTCCAAAGTGCTTTCGTTACCTAATAAAGAAAGTTCGCATTTTTGACTAATTAGTCATTCATTTTGGGGGTGAAAAGAAGGGTGTAATAAAAAGCAGATTTGTTTAAAAATTATGGTACCCAAATTACTAATTCCACGCAGACGAAGTCGCGGGCAAAAGCTAATGAATACATATGTCTGATGAAGATAATGTAACCCAACCCGGTCGCAACGCTAGTCATATTGCTCTAAATATCCGAAGATACCTCTACATAGCGTACAATACAATCAGTTTGTATAAAAAATCACTAGATGTTTACGTTTCGCATCCGCACATGCGGAATGAGTGGCGTATTTAGAAACGTTTAATAATATACCAACTTAATATAGCACATCAGCACTTTTTAACTTCTAGTAGGCAGTTACATATTGGACGACTGTGTTAGAGCTAATGAATCGATAATGAAATAAAATTGGTATAATGTTCTATCGCATTTAACGCCTCCGAGGCGCGGTTTACATTTGTGAATTCGTGCGCAAACTGAAAACATTACGAAATCAAGCGAATCGCAAACACAAGACGAAGAAATGTAAGACTCATAAAGTATTAGCAAGTTGCCTTTTATATACAGTGTGTAAATCCACTACGGGCAATAAATTAAACTACATATAGAATTTATCCGTGTAGTCATTAAATAAGTTTTTTTTATGACCCCGTAATTTATTTTAAAAATTTACCGAGTAGCAATGTACCTACTGCAAACATTACCCACGACCACGATGATTTTGACGACCGGTCTGGCCTAGTGGGTAGTGACACTCTGTATGAAGCCGATGGTTCCGGGTTAAAATCCTGGTAAGGGCATTTATTTGTATGATGATACAGATATTTGTTCCTGGGTCATGATTGTTTTCTATGTATTTAAATATTTATATATATTATATATATCGTTGTCTGAGTACCCACAACACAAGCTTTCTTGAGCTTACCGTGGGGCTTAGTCAATTTGTGTAAAAAATGTCCTATAATATTTATTTTATTCATTTATTTATTTATTTATTACGCGACATGATATGACATGACATTACAAGACACGAGCTTTTTATAGTAAGTAACTGTTAACAAGCGTAAACGGTTACTTTAAAAAACTCGTATCTCGTAACTTATGTTATGCGTTGTTTTACATTGCGTGCTGAATTGTTTTGTATTGTTAATATTGTCATTATATTTCCAAGCCAAATTTATCAACATAATTCTTAGGCCCTGTGCTATGCTAACCATCGTTTAAATATTCGCCCGTATTGTATTTATACACTGTATAGAGAAAATAATATTTAGAGGAAAACCAGACGAACTTTTGAAATAAAACCCTTGAATCAAAACATTGTACTTAATATAAAATAAGTAACATTTGGAAGTTTAGAAGTGTAAAGTGTTAAAAACCGTACTAAGTATAGCATCAGTCCCGGTTGGTATAATAATACCAAAAGGAAATAATAATATAAAAAAGGAATAGGAAAAGGTACCTTATAAAAATTGTTTTCGCTGCTGGTCAGATTTATATTTAGATTTAGATTATATATGTTTGAAATATTTCAGAAATATTTTCTTGCATGGGTGTAGCTACAGCTATTTACTTACAAATAATCAATAACAAGTAAACAATACGATCGTACATAATGTACATATCATAAGTCAGATAAAAGATGCCAATTGTGTTGAAAATACACAAAATCTTAGTAGGTAACTAAATTTTGCCTTTGTAAATGAAATATTTATAATATAGCACCTTTTCTTTATATTCTTACCTACTAGGTAACTTTTTGTAATTAGACACTCGCTTGTATGTATTTACCTAATATGCTGATAACTTTCCAGACTAAAGTCAAACAACATAGCAGCACACTGTATATTTATTTATTATTAGGTAAGTACTTAAATATTATGTAAGAATTTCGTTCTTAGCACGTCACACGTAAACGACATTCTTTGTGATTCTATTTTAAAAAATCTTAATCTATCTTAGTTATATCTAGGAAATTTTATGTTAGAAATTATAGGACCTTTCTTTGATATTTAGGTCTATGGATCTACTTTGCTAGCCTTCTGACCACACTACCGTCTGGCACTGACTTGGTCATGATTTGTTGCCCGTTTTCAGGGTTCCGTACCAAAAGGAGCCACGCTGTTTTGTCGTCTAAATAGTGTTTAGTTTTAAGTTTATAAAATACATATGTATGTTAGTCTGTAAGGTATTTGTAATATGGGCCTTGTTGCCTGAATTAAATATCTAAATAAATAAATAAATAAAAGGGTAAAAACGGGAGCTAATAACTAAGACTCCGCTGTCCGGCTCTCCATCTGTCACCAGGCTGTATCTCATGAACCGTGTTAGCTAGGCACTAGAAATTTTCACAAAAAATGTATTTCTGTTGCTGCTTTAACAACAAATACTAAAAACAGAATAAAATAAATATTTAAGTGTCCCGTACAACAAAAGTGATTTTTTTGCCATTTTTTGCGTAATTTATTATTATTATTTATTTATTTAGGTATATGCTGCTGCTATGCTTGTTTGAACAACGATCCACTTTCGCGTGAGGGACGGACTTAGACTGCATCACTAAGTGCTGCATTATTGCCGACAGTGCAGAATGTATTTTGCCGCACGTATGTCAAAAATCCAGACAGAAACATAGATTTTGACATTTACGGCAGCGATGCACCAATAATCGTAGAGTAATAAGTTAATAACCGTAGCAAATTATAATCAATTACGGCTACCTATAGTAAAATATGTAGATTACATTACGTGGAATTTACGTCAATGAGGGGTATTTACACTACATATATACATAGGTATCTACCTTGTTGTATTGTAAAAAAAAAGATGAAACGTATATTGGTACTTGTATAGAAATTATTAATTAAATATTTTTCGCTGCAGTGAAAATGTTTATCCCATGTCGGTGTTCACTCCTGCAGCACCAGAAATGTCAATTATGTGCATGGTTGGAGAGCATTCCAATCTAAATAAATGTACCTATTAAAACTTTGTCAAATTACTTTCCCTCACGTAATATATATAAGTACATATAGTTCATCTCCCTGAAGTGGTCACTCGCGGATGAGATTAAAATAATCGTGAAATCAAAAATCTTCAGTAAAAATACAAGTTTACAAGTAGTTGAACTACAAAAAGTTACTGATGTCAACAGGGTTGCTCGGCTAGTTGTTCTAACTTCTCAAACATTTATTTTATAATTCCTCACTTGACTCTTGCTGTTGTAAGTATCTTAAATCACCAAACGCAAGTTTATGTTCAATCTGTCATATAAACAGCCTTTAGAGCATAGCAGTAAACTTCGCAGAAGCACCGGCTAGGTGATAGTAATAAAAGATAAAGTATGGGCGATGTTGGCGGGCGAACAGCAACAGGCGAGCTCAGTAGATACAGAATCGCCGGTGGAGTCGACCGCCCGAACGCGGCCTATTCGCGAACAACTTCAAATAAATAGTATAAATACCCACAAAGCTTGCTTTGATAACCGTTGTACTACCGGATAACATTCGTAAGTACTAAACACACAGTCTTTTTATCTTGTAAACCATTATCGAGCAATGTAAACATGGAAATCGTTTCAGTTCGAAATTACGCGCGGCGCGCAGTTATTTTTTATTTTTCTTAAAACAAACTGTTCTCGAATACGATTTTAAGTGTTATGATATTTTACGATTACGTTTTACGCTTAAATTTGGCTTGGATACCTCATAACTGATTCTGTTTGCGAAAAATAGAGAAGAAAAAAATACAACGTTTGAATTCATAGGCTATGTGCGCTAAAAGCATATACACCGCACCGCGCACGGTTCGGCCAAAATAGTTTTTAATTATTTAAGGGGCCCACTGATTAATAGTCCGCCGGACGGTATCGGCCTGTCAGTTGTTCGGAACTGTCAAAATTTTGTTCTAACTGACAGGCCGATACCGTCTGGCGGACTGTTAATCAGTGGGCCCCCTTAGGCTAACATTTGAATACTATTTGACGTATGTTAACTATCGCAACTGACGTAGCCTCTAATGGCTAGGCGGGCGTCTCACTAACCCACATAAAAACATTCAACCGGCGGCTACTTAAGTGCACTGCAAACTTCTGAGGTTGGCGAATGGTGCAAACTTAACTTAGATGGTCTCTAAATAGATATAAATAGATATATATTATACTGTTGTAGTAATTGTAGTAGCTCGTGGTGTGGAATTTTACTAGTAAATGAGCGTCGCAGTGATTATATACCTGATAGGTATAGGTATTAGAATTAATTGATATTGTCAGGTAGTTCCGAAAATAGACTTTAACATTATGGTATCACAGGTGATTTTCAGAATTATGCGATATTCTGTAGTAAGTATATGCAGAATTAAAGCTTCTGGCGCATCGTTTTCTATAGAAAGCACCAGCATGTGGTCACCGATCAGCCGTCATTGAAAATGATATGTCGGACGCCTCGGCCCAGACCCGGCCCGGTCTAGCGTGAGTCATCGTCCTTTACACCTCGTGCTATAGTTCTTGAGACCCGAGCAAGAGAAAGCGTCCAAAACTAAACAAAGTACTAGCACACAAAAACTAACTTTGCGCACACAAAAAGTAGTTATACTTACCTACTTTTTGAGAAACTGTAGGTAGCTATAAAAAAAATAGGTCATTTTGTTTCTTAAACAGCATTTACACTTATTCTGACACTGTATACTGTGTTGTGTATGATCGCAAACTTTTGAAAACACTTTACGGCGCGATTCGGGAAATGAATTAGAGATTAACTAGATACGATATAAGTAGTAAAGATCTTTACTATTTTTATATCTAGTGAACCTCTAATTCATTTCCCGAATCGCGGCGCCTGCCGCCATAAGATACCTTTTGCCGTGGAACGTCACATATCTTTACTATTTCATATCTAGTGACTGTCTAATGCATTTCTCGAATCGAGCCGTTAGTCTATACACACAGTAAACGGAATTAACCATCGATTAACTTTAATTATCGAACAATATTGAGACCACTTAATACCTTAATACCATTATCGGTTAATGTCTTCAGTCCTCCAATATATACAAACCATTAAGTAACTGACACAAGTATGCAGGGTGCGGGTGTTAGATATGTTTGAGGTACGAGTAGTAAATAATCGATTAAACGACAGCATAATACGGTATGTTGAATTCCATTAGTAGGCAAACTTTGTAAGCAGTTGTAGTCTACATATGTAGGAGTAAACTCTTTATTGTACAATAACGTCAATAAAAAATAATATTAACCTAAATTAGGAACAGGTAAGTTTTTTTGACTGACTTTTCAATCGTCTACAACTACATAAAGTAATAAACCTAATATTTAAATTAGTCCTTATTAAACATAACACTACTAATTACACATACGATTATACCGATAAGTAAAGCGCGGTGTTAGCAGTGTGCGATTGCCAAGTCATTATTTGTTAAAAAATGTCTATTATGCAGTCACTAAAACAGGTAATTAGTTAACTAAACATTATTAGGTATCAAATGACAGTTGAGCTCTATGGACCAGTAGATATGTAGAAAGGTACTGAATTACATAATAAACCGACTTGGTTAGATCGCGAGTCATGGGTCGCACGCACTGGGGTGTAAAGACTATACTGAGAGTTGATGCATTCTTAAATTTATGAACTCTAGGTGCATTGCATGTGGATAAAACCGATGGATTAAATACTGCGCTATGGGATTAAAAATAGGACGCCTACCGCGGCGGTTGGGCGGAAATAAAACGGTAGGTATGCAATTTATTTTCGGGCACTCGCCCTTACAAGATGGGCTACAAAAAGCGACATCTAGGATGGTTCAAGGACACCACTGGTTTAAGGGCTGAAGACAATTGGCAACTTACGTTTCCATATAAGTACACCCTCGAGAACGCAGCTCTTGCGACTCCTCTCAAGACGGCCGGCTAAGGCAAGCTAGAGACACAGGAACCTGTGCCCGCGTCCACCCACCTTTCGGGTGACAGAACACCCCCAGGAGCACTGGGGTTGCTAATCTTAACAACGTGTCACAAGCTGCCGGCGTATTATGGATAGCTTTATCCATCTTTATCCACGTGATAAAATAACTGTCACTGTTTAACACCGTGGGATAGAAAGAGACGGATACCGTTTTATCACGCTACGCCTGTACTATAATTTACCTTACAATTTACTTACAAAATATTCTTACAAAATTGTATACGTTCTATGACTATTGACTAACCCATTTTTATGTACGACACTATTATCATCACGTTAAGACGTGCTGTGAAAGAGCCATTGAAGCCCCCATGATATATTTTTTTGAATTTGTAATCTTTGATTATAAAAGAGCTTGACTCTACTAAAAAAGGCAGGTATATTGTATTATAGCAAATTACCGGAATCGCTAAGATTACACTATCAGTTTATGCAGTAAGTGTTTACAAGGAACATTTCGTGCACTAGTAAATGTTGTGTTGAAAACATTCTGAAATTAATCGACTATTCATGAATTCAGAGCACTTATTTTGCCGGCAGTCCAAAACATGTGGTTTTTCTCCGCGTTTCTTTCTTAGATTGTTTTACAATGATACCATATTATAGAATTAAATACTTAAGAAATAAATAATACTAAATTAAAACTAACAACCCTAAATATATCTAAAATAAAATAAGGAATATAAAAACTACTCAAAGAGGCCTCCCCGCGCTACCCCCGGCGCAAAGGTGCCCATCACACTCGCTGCGTTACCGCGTTGAATTGCGATGGACAGCCTTTGCACTAGGAAAAACCCGGAGCGCGGGTCAAGGCCCCTTTCTTGCATGCGGCGACCTACTTCCCTAAGGAAGGTTTTTGCTTCAGCACACCAACACCCGGACGTCTCTACGGCTACTGGTACAAACAGGTAATTGGTGAGCGCCGAGTATTTTTGATGTTTGGTGTGCGCCGCCACCTCAGCGGCTGCGCCCGCCGTCCGGATGGTACGACAAAGGTGTGAGGGGGCAAAAGTGCTTACACACGTAGCGTCCCATAGTAAACACTTGCCTTTTTCTCATGGCACCAGTGTCAGGCCGTCAGGCCTTTTACCATCCGACCGGCTGAGGCCTGGCGGTTCTAGCGTGGAGGGGATGTTTGCCGACACTAATGCCCTGCGGATGATGTCGTTCAGGGCATGGTGTCGTGGGAATCTGCCGGCGCAGCGGCAACAGCTCAGTGTGTGATGACCGTTACTCTCCACCATAGAGCCGCAGATGCACAAATGAGGTTGACATACATCGCAGCCCAGACGGAGAGCAACGGCCACCCGCAGTGAGTCGTTGTCGAGCAGAGTGCCAAGATTGGGAGATGGGAGGGCGTGTAACCAAGCACCACTTTCAGGCTTCGAAGCTGCATTTAGTCTGGCCCTATCTGCACCAACAGCGTTTGTCATCAGGGAATCGAAGATCCGCTTGACGCCCACGACGTCCCAACAACGTTGCAGGAATGGTTTTTCGGGTACGGACGCACCCGAGTTGAGAGCCATCCAAGCCGACTGAGCGTCAGAGGCATAGGGTATGGTAGTCCTGTCTCCATCTAAAGATAAAATATTAGAGACGAGTTCTACAACTCCTGACGCCGACGCCAAGAAGGCCGGAAGACTCACGTCACGAGCGCGGCGTAGTCCTAGGCCACCATTCCGAATAGGCAACGATGCCAAGTCCCATTGGTCCGAATTAAGGGATACGTTAAGCAGACACTCAGCCGATTCCTTTAGTGTACGGTCGAAGGAGTCGATATGCTCGGGGTATAGCCAGGTTGGTACGGTGCGGAGAAAATATGTAAGTCTGGGAACGGCAAAGCAGGATCGTAACAGAGTAAGGGACACATGAGCTGATAGGTTTTTAAGTCTTTCTTTGGCGAAATGAAGAAGTTGCTCTCTTATTTGGAAGGCTTCGGGAACGGCTTCAGGAAAAATGGGGGAACCTAGGAGCTTGAAGTTTTGGGTGGACAGCTCTTTTAGTCCGGGAAGTATGGCACTGAAGGAAGGAAAACTCTCCCGAGAGTCTGCGCTGCAAGGGTAAAACTCACATTTACTCGAGTTTACCTCAAGACCCAGTTCCTTTAGAAGTGGAAGAAGCGTCAGAAGGTCTTCACGTACTTCTTCCGGCTTGCCTCCGATTATGCCGTCATCTAGGTACCAGACGTTTAGTGGGGATCGAGGTGTTGAGATTGCTTTCTGGATACCTAGGCTGAAGATAAGTGGGCCAAGTGGATCTCCCTGCTGAGCACCCACCTGAGAGATTATGGGCGACTCACTAAAAAGAGTTTGGAATTAGACGAATACGCTTGGTACAGAAAAGGGTATAGTGCTGGAACTTTCTCTTTAACTTCCAATAACAGAGAATCGCGTTCTAATGAGTTAAAGGCGTTTTTAATATCAAGCTTGACGATTACGCAGTCTGTATTACTCGGATTGAGCGTGAAAGTTCTGGTGGCGTGGATGGCTGCCTGGCAACCCAGTTTAGTGGCAAACCCTAGTTGGCGTGGTTGAAGGTAGGAGGCCATTTCATCACGCACAGCACGGCACCCGAGCTTGGCGGTCAAACGGCGAAATACGCTTCCAATAGCGATTGGCCTTATGCCTCCATCCTTTTTCGATAGTGCGCATAATGATGCTCCGTAGATGTATGGGCAGACTGCGGGGTTCAGCTGGCCACTAAGAAGAAAGTTACAAAGTTTTGTTAAGCACTCTAGTAGACGTGACGCGTTGTCGCTGGTAGAACCAGAAGTGAGCTCCTTCAGGTGTAAGGGGCGGATACCGTCTAAGCCCGCGGCAGAACTATTGTTGAATGAGCTAAGTGCCTGCGCGACTTCATCTGGTTTGGCAGAAAGGGCGGGGCAAGACCTTGTCCGGTTCGGGTGGAAAAAGGCCGTGAAGGGGCTGGATGTTTTAGTTCTAAACTAGTGAGAGTTTCAGGATTCGAAGGTGCCACGCTATCGTCCGACATGAGAATTCGAACCGCTCCCTTAAGATCGCCCTCGTAAACTTTGGATTCAATTGTTCTTAAAACCGAGGGCGGTCTCAGGGCCGCTGCGTCGGCTTCGACAAAGAGTGAGTCGATCGACCCAGAAGATTCTATATTCCTCTTAACTATGGTAAATATAAATACCATCCGCTGAGCGATGACTATAAATTGGCTTATTTGTTGAAAAGATGAATTTGTAGATAGAGTCTGTGCGGAAAAAGAAGAGTCGTGGGATTTGAGGGCGCGCCAGTGCTATTTTATGGTTTTTGCTATGCTGACAACACTGGTCACGTGATTATAGTACGACACTAAAGGTCATGATACTTGTATCCCTTTTGTTCCGGTTTTTAGGGTTCCGTAGCCAAGTGGCAAAAAACGGAACCCTTATAGATTCGTCATGTCTGTCTGTCTGTCTGTCTGTCCGTCCGTATGTCACAGCCACTTTTTTCCGAAACTATAAGCACTATACTGTTGAAACTTTGTAAGTAGATGTATTCTGTGAACCGCATTAAGATTTTCATACAAAAATAGAAAAAAAAACAATATGTTTTTAGGGTTCCCCATATATAGAACTTAAACTCAAAAAAAAATTTTTCATCAAACCCATACGTGTGGGGTATCTACGGATAGGTCTTCAAAAATGATATTGAGGTTTTTAATATCATTTTCTTCTAAACTGAATAGTTTGCGCGAGAGACACTTCCAAAGTGGTAAAATGTGTGTCCTCCCCCCTGTAACTTCTAAAATAAGAGAATGATAAAACTAAAAAAAATATATGATGTACATTACCATGCAAACTTCCACCGAAAATTGGTTTCAACAAGATTTGGTAAGTAGTTTTTTTTAATACGTCATAAACCGTAAACCGCAATTTTATTATGTTACTTGCTGTTACGGAACCCTTCACGGGCGAGTCCGACTCGCACTTGGCCGCTTTTTTTACCACGGCTTACTAAACGGAGCCTGGTGGTGGTGTCGGCTCGTCAAATCAATCCTCTGATTTAGCGCAGGCACTCGTTTTCTTTTTAAAACACACTTTTGTTTTTATGTTTCAGATACTAAAAAGTGACAGTGCGATTGACAAAACTGCTAAAACTAGTTAAGAATTTGCCCAATACAACTGTAATTTTAGTACCAAACAAGATAGAGTCTCATTTATGTACTCCCTAATCTGTGCGGTCCAACAGTTATTTTAATACAAAACCGGGTAGATCGGGTAGAAATTGGGCATTAGAACTGTAATTTTACTATCTGGGATATATTTCACCCATTGTAAACTTGACTTGTAATGTATGTGTACATTATTAATACTAAATATGAATATGAATAAAAATAGTGCATAAGTAGGTAGGCCTTATTGGGATATGTCCGGTTCTCTCATCTCACGATATTTTACTTCGTCGAAAAGTCTGCTAAATATGAAATACTTATAATTTCGTAACTAACAGAACCTAGTAAACGAACTTACAAATAAAGAAATATTTTTATGAAAAGGTTTTATTCTTTGTAATCGACGTCTGAATTAAAATATTCAATGTCACTTATGTTTGAGCTAGCTTCAGAACAACCAGGGACTGATGTGAGGAACTGGATGTGCTTGAATCCGGCACGTAGATTACGAATTCTTGCATATCACCTACTTAGCGGTCTTTTATTCGAGATACCGTAGGTACTTTTACACAATCTTGAAAAAAAAATGACATATAAATATGCATAAAATGGCAAGTATCAAGACTATTTGTCTGTTATTTTAAAGATCATGAATGACCTGCATATTCATGAAAATTAATAAATTTTGAATGAATATACTTACCGATTATGTACCGGAGACAAGTTACTTAGGGGGCTTATTAAATAGGTAATTATTTAATATTAAATACAACATCAATACCCGCGAATAGCGGAAACACGTTCCGCGACTTTTTGTAAGTCGATAGTCGGCTTTTAGCCGTTTTCTTCTCGCCGACAAAACCGAACAATGTTAAATATAATTTTTCTTGTGGTTTTATGTACGGTTTCATCGTGTTTTGAAAATATTTTATACATAAAACTTGCGGTTTTTGTTAATAAAAATATACAATGACAGAAGTTTGTTTACTTTCTACAAGACAGGTGTCAAAGGTTTGATTGCCATATAAAATTTAAAATGTTAGTTCCCGTTTCTGCCACGACTCTTCTCTTTCCGCACAGACTCTATTAGTTAAATTAAATATTTTTGTGGAAAAAACTGATTTTAGTGACGTGTTTACCGGTTGCCATGGAACAAAGCCATATATTATTCAATTAAGAAATTAGTTTTGATCGGATGGATTAATATAAAAACAAAATAGAATTTATCTTAATCTAAATAAATTACTTTTAGTCTAGTAATAATGCTACTCTGTATATAATTAAAATAGAAAAACTTGTCAACTTGCCGTCACCGTTAAAAATAATTGATCATAACTAGTTCATTACGTCATTTAGGTAAATTTATATAACTAAACAAGGTTTCATAAACTTCCTTTTTTCAGTTTATGCAACTAGAAATAGGTCTAGTTATAAAATTGATTATTTACCTAACCCTCCGCTCGACCGAATTCTAGTCTACCGACTAATATGAGTTCAGTGCATAAAATTAATTAGTCAAAGTAGTCAAACTGTGGAGGGCTTTTTGACAACTTGCATCTTGCGTTTGGATGTAAGGGCCGGTACAGACGGCCTGCAACTTATATGGGAACTGCACGCCGACGTTGCAGTTGGCGTGCAGTCGGTCTGCAGTTCCCATTCAAATTGCTGTCTAAGTAAGTAGGTAATATAGGTGATGCTTAGCAGCACATTGCATGTTAATTTGCACACCTGCTTGCAGGTTGAATACGTGGAACTTCTGTATTTTTAAAGACCTTTTATTGTAACCGTGTTCTTGCAAATAAAAAAATTATGATCCATCCGTCTGAATCGTCCCTTAGTCTATCATCTATTCCGTAGAAACTTCATCAGTGCTAGACCAACATGAGCGTTGTTCATGAATATTTTAATTATCTTTAGCAAATTACTCAGTTTGAACAGAATTTCCGAGTTAATATCGGATTAGCGACCTGCCCCGGCTTCCCACGGGTTACCCTTAACAAATTAGACACGTAAACCTTCCTCAAGAATCGCTCTATTGATAGGTGACAACCGCATGAAAATTTGTTTAGTAGTTTTTGAGTTTATCGCGAAAATACATAAAGACAGACGCGGCGAGGAACTTTTTTTATAATTACAATGAAAAGATGGTAAGGTGGTACTAGTGCTCGACATGCTAATGCCCAATAGATGACACCTTGCTGTCACCTCTATTGACAATGACATAAGTTTCAAGATGACATGTATTACGTTTACCTTAATAATATATGTTTGTAGACAACACTACCTACACTATTCCAGGCGCATCTGAATCCTACGTCGATAAAAGGTGTTCGTGAGAATACTTACAATGAGATTTGGAGCATTACATTTTAAAATAGTGAGGTAAATGTTTACCATTTATATGTTATAATGAAAAACGATAGGACAGACGAGAGTTTAAGCAAGCACCTAAATTTTTTTTTAAATAAATATTTTAGGACATCATTACACAAATTGACTAAGTCCCACAATAAGCTCAATAAAGTTTGTGTTGTAGACAACGATATACATACGAGTATACCCATGACTCAGGAGCCTCATGACACGAATTAATGCCCTTACCGGGATTTGAACCCGCGACCATCGGCTTTATAGGCAGGGTGCCTACCATATCACTACCCACTAGGCAAGACATTCCTTCCATAAATGTTTTCGTATACCCAGCGGTCCGAGTGATTTCTTCACGTCCCATTTCTCCATTCTGGTGGTATAATGATTCGATGATAAATTTTTTTGGTTAATTTTATTTGTATTTGTGAACTTTTCAAAATGGCGGAGCCATGGGGTTCGCGAGTTCTACAGCTCGTAGAGCCACTAGTTTCTATTGCTAACTAGTTTCTGTTTCAAAACAACTTACTTGACACGTCACTTATACACGTGCATAAGTGCCCTTTATAATTTGGTATTTACCACTTATAATGCTTGAATTGAGTTAGTTGTTATAAGTCTGAGCAGCTAAATGTAAGATTTCAGCGCATCGAAATAAACTCAAGTCTTTCGTCAATTCACGCCCATGTTTACACAGCGTCACATTAGACATATTTCGTATCATCTTTAAACTGATTTCGTGTATTTGCGTAGTTCATGAATTCATAATATGAGAAAATTGAATGTAATAGTTATTTTCGTTTCGTTATTATTTAATACATCGTGACTTGCGCTAGATAAGCATATCAGAGCTGGGTATGCAATGCAGTAATTTTTTTTATTTTAATACAGACTCAATTTTAGAATACATTATTATTTTTTTGCACACTATTGTCTTACTAACGTCCTCTAAAAGCTAATTTTACTCCCAAAACTCACCCAACTTCTACTAGAGAATCACCGCGCAACATTTTTACCCAACCGCCCTGAGATATGTGGAAAGTAGACCTATTTATAATTGCATAACCGACAAGTTTCTCCTTTCCTTTGACTAAGTTTGCAGCTATAGTAGCTAAGTGTATTACTATTAGTACGTACAAGATTGTGTTCTCTGCATCTGTATCATTAAATTTTTAAATCTGAATCAGGAACAGGAAATCTGAATCTTATTTGACGACCGGTCTGGCCCAGTGGGCCCAGCCGATGGTTCCGCGTTCAAATCCCGGTAAAGGCATTTATTTATGTGATGAACACAGATATTTGTTCCTGAATCATGGGCGTTTTCTAGTACCTATGTTAGTATTTTTCTATAAGTATACGTAAATATGTATGGCTATGGCTACTAGGCGACGACGCCTAGTAGCCATAGCTTTGCTTAGTTTGGGGCTAGGTCTGTGTAAAATAATCCACAAATATTTATTTATTTATTATAATACGACCTTGAAGATCCCTCACGCTGATTGGTGCATGAGATATGACGTGAAAGTCGTGCGTGAGATGCGCTCCAATTACTCAGAAAATAGTCAAAGTCGTGTCGAAACCATTTCAAAACCACAACAAAATGTTGAATTAGAATCGACCTCCTAGAGACCTTACGCAAATTTCTGATTTAAGTTGTGAATCATTTTAAGCGGACATATTATGTTCCTAAAAAAGGATGCTAAATTTTAATAAACACATACAAGTAAATACAAATGAAAAGGAATAGCTAACAATAAGTAAAAACGAAAGACCAACATAAAATTAAATATAATTAATTAAAAATCTACAATACTCAAAATATTACCAAAACTACCATTTTTTTGATTTTATGTTTATTTTAAGACAAAATTACTCTTATTTAAATTAGGGAGTCTATTTACAGTATTTACTCCTCAGCCTACTCTATGGAATTCACAGTGCGACGAGATCAATCTCACAATTGCGGACTCTATGTGACCCTGCACCAACTCAATCTATCGGTATAGCCCATGATTGACTGCCGGCGTTAAGTCTGCCTTTGTAAATAATAGCATGTACTAATTGTTCAATAATATTTACTCGTATAAATAAATAATAAAGCGGTTTCGTAGAAAATTGATGTCCTTTGTAAATATTGTAAAAATATATACCGGGTGTGGCCTGTAACACGAGCAAATAATTTAAACATAGATTGTACTCCTCAAATGGTCACACTTTTGTTCAACAACTTTTAAAAAATTATGAAGTATTTAGACAACCTATTTTTCATACAAAATAAATATTATCTTCAATGGACGCCATCGCCACGCCATATCATTGTGATTGACGTTGCTTGTCACGCCTTAAACATAACAAAATTCGCAATACATTGCATCTTAAAATAAACTTTAAAGTGTATTAAAAAATAAACCACAAGCTATTTTTAAAAGTCTCTGAACAAATATTGATCATGATCAGTATGAGGAGTACAGCCTACAGTTAAATTTTTTGCCCATATTACAGGCCACACCCGGTATAATAAAGCGGTTATAAATGGACCTTATCTCTCACTAATAAGGCACAACTGGTACTGGCATAAAAATCCAATTAGCATCCATTTTGTCAACTTATCTGAAAACGTGAACAAATATTTGGTAAATTGGCCTCGAATTGCAGTCAGCGACGAAGCGAGGAATTAGTACTGTCGCCGCCATATTTGATTGATTGATCCGATGACAAACGATTTCAACTACCTAATTGAACTTATAAAAGAATGTTATATGTATAACTTACACTTTTATTTAGTATTCGGTTACCGCGATAGTTAGGCACTAATAAAACTATTGAAATGGATTATATCGCGTATATTAACTACTACTTATAGGATTTTAATTTATCTTTAAAAAACGTCATAGGTATCCAAGTATATAACTATTTTAATTATCATCGCGTTTGATTTATTTATCATTGTTAGAACACTCTACTTTTCATTTACTTTCTTTTTACTTCGAATACGAATAGTTACGAGTATAATCTAGTGAACTCTGAATTTATAAAAAAGTTATAAGTAATAAGCACCATTAAATAAAAATACTTGATACTTAGTTCCTATTATGTAGGTATTCATTATATTCTTTGCGTACAGCGGTCAGACAAGTCCTATTTTACGTTTTGAACTTATAAATAGCAATAGAATAAAAAAACCGGCCAAGTGCGAGTCGGACTCGCGTTTCTAGGGTTCCGTACATAAGTCCAACTCACGCTTGACTGCACTTTTCTAATAGGTTTTTCTGTCATCTATAAGTAAAGAACTATTTTGTGTATTTTTTTTCAAAATTTTAGGCCCAGTAGTTTCGGAGATAAAAGGGGAGGGGGGAATGGTAATTTTTTTGCTATTTTCTTAAATAACTTCGAACCTATGTATTTTTAAATTATAAAAAACCTGTCCATCTTTGGGTCACTAATTTACATATGTGTACCAGATTACAACTTAATTGGTCCAGTAGTTTCGAAAAAACAGACGCACGAGTGATCCTATAAGGGTTCCGTTTTTTTTCCTTTTGAGGTACGGAACCCTAAAAGCATAAATAATATTTGGCACGTCAACATTTTTGCGATGTTGGGAGTTGTAACTGTTGTAAGTCTTCTTATACGATTAAATACAATACTATACAATACAAATACTGTTTACTGCACAGCTCTATAAAAGAAAACAGAAACACAAGTAGAAGTAAACAACATGCGGTCTCATATTATATTCACTATCCTGATTTGATATTTACTAGCCTGGTTGTATTTACATGAGTGTTATCAAATATTAACACAAATCGCACAACCTTTCTATGGTAGAAACCAATAAACCTAAACCTTATCATCGTGTTACAAAGGCGGATTGATTAATAGGAACCTGAATATTGATTTGCTTTTAATTAAATAATGTGAAGAAATGTACCAGGGCTCCCAAAAGAAAGTACTATATTTATTTTAAAAGATAAATTCACGTAAAGTGGATAGAGTTACGAACTGTAGATAAGTTCGTAACTGTAATTTTTTATACTTATTTACGGTTTTCAGACTTTCCCCTACAAGTACTTTACTGTAACTTTGAGATAGTCTTGCCAACGTTCATATTTTATGTCAACGGAAATTACTCTAGGGAGCCAAGATGACAATCCTACCTACATCGATAAACACCAAATGAACAGAACAAATGTATCGGGAAGATACCTAGATGCTAAGGAAATTCACGTGATTATTTCCATATATTATTTAGGTTTCAATAGGGAACACTACAGATTCAGAGGGTCTACTACGAAATATGATATTGTTATCTGCGTCTGGAAACGAACGATAGAGAAACAGGACATTTATTCGCGATTTACATGTTGTTCTAATGGAAAAAGAGTTCATTACAAAAAAATCTTCATCACTTTTTGGTCCACAAGCAACCACCTTCCTTCCTTCCTACCTACCTAGCTAGTTTATTTTTATACCTTCCTTTATACCGGGTGTGGCCTGTAACTCGAGCAAATAATTAAAACATAGATTGTACTCCTGAAACGGTGACATTTTTGTTCAACAACTTTTAAAAATTATGAAGTATTTGGACTCCCTATTTTTCATACAAAATAAATATTATCTTCAATGGACGCCATCGCCAAGCCATATCATTGTGATTGACGTTGATTATATTCGCATTTGGTCCTGAATAATTAACAATGTAGTACATCTCGCTTGCTTGCCATTTGACGCGAATTTAGAGCCGCCATAAAAGAAAAAATCACCAACTGTCAAGATGACACTTCATATTCTGTTTGCGCGCCGGCACGCACCTGTCGCATACTGCTAGTAAATTAATTTTTATCGAGTAATTACTAGTTTTTCCCATGCAGTTTTACCCAAAAAGTAGATATGCAGTGCAATGTGTACATGGAAAGTGAAATTTGTAAATATCGCAACGTAAGTATATCAGCATCACATGTACTGCCTTGTACATCTTTACGGATGATTTAATCAGCATTTGTCTTCAGCTGGTAAACAAAAGTACTAAGTAAGGTTCTTTTTCCAAATTCTTGCAACTATAACGTGCTAAAAGTGTTCCCGTGGGGAAACTTGGAGGTCTAATACAATAGTCGTGTACCTATCCTCACTTTACTATAGAGTACCTATACAAAGTTTTTATCAAGTTTTTATACATTCTCGTGTGACTAGTTTGTCTATGTCCGTGGGACATTGTTGGAGGTGTTGGCTTAAAGATATTCACAACATATTGTGCTTCATTCTATAGAGAATATAGACGTAGGTCCGTGGGACATTGTTTGAAATATTGGCTTGAAAATATCCACATGTCGCGTGGCGGCATTGTGCTTCGTTCGTGGAACGAAGGTCAGATCTTTTTCAACTCACGTTAACTATAATATAAGGCTTATTGCATAGCAAAATATCCACATGTCGCGTGGCGGCATTGTGCTTTGTTCGTGGAACGAAGGTCAGATCTTTTTCAACTCACTTTAACTATACCTAATTTAAGGCTTATAGCATAGCAAAATATCCACATGTCGCGTAGCGGCATTGTGCTTCGTTCGTGGAACGAAAGTCAGATCTTTTTCAACTCACTTTATAATATAAGGCTTTTTGCATAGCACTAAGCCCTTCGTCCGTGGGACGAGCAATAGTATCTACTATTCAATAATAAAATGGATTACATGTGAATGATGTGAAGAAATACGTCATCCGTGGGATGATAATTTGTGAATTGTTTTATATACTTAACCTAATAATTTCTTATAATGACATTAGCACTTGAAGTTCAGCGCAAGAATTTTGTCACAGTCATGGACGTGATCCTGTTTCATGGACAAGCATATTCTAATATAGACAATGATATTCTATCTAAGCCCGCTATATATATCATTTTCTATCTAAGCCCGCTAGCGGCATTAAACAAAATTGTATGCTAATTAAGTATCTACTTACTGGTTACCAATAAAAACAATATTCTGGATTCAGTTGGAATAATGTTTCTGGATTATGTCTATGCTATGCATTTATAATATATGCTGAACCCTTTTAAGGCTTAAGAATGGCCTACCATTTTTATTATTGCTTTATTAGTCAAAACTTCTGTAACCTGCACTAATACAATAAAATAAATAAGTGACTTGGCAGAGTACATCATACACATATACTAGTGTACAAAAGAATGCTATATTTAACAGCCTTTATAAGGACTAGATCCAATCCACTGCCTTATTGTGAAGGTCATATCCTGGGGTTTATGGCTTATTAATACTGTTTTCACTAACACTTACAAGTTTACTAGCTTGAGCTTGTTTCATAATATCATACTGTGTGAATATGAATAACTTTTCCCTTTTCAGGCAGTTTGGTAAATTCCCATACAAGTTTACTAATAAATTCTAATATCATAAAGATAACCCTTCAAGGGTTACTAATTTATTTTAGCCACCCTCATAAAAATATAATTGAAAATGTCACAATTATAACATGAACAAAATTATGAAATGTCCCCGGATAGCTCACTCAGTTGAGCAATGGAATTTTAAGTTCTTGAAGCCCAATTGCCTTCGGTGGAAATGATGAAACATGACATATTTTCTATTTACTTCAGAAAAATGTATTAGTATACATTGATTTAAGTCGAGAGTTTATTAATACTCTCAAATGTAAGATAATGAACAGTATGTTGTATAAAATACATAACTAGTAAATTTTATTTATTTTTTGGAACCCTTTTACAAAATGATAGGGTTCAGTTTAGCACAAGCTCATGCCCATTGAAGCAGACTTGAATACATTTGTGATAAGATAGAAGAAATGGTTAGGTTGGTAGGTAATATAATATAAGTAGGTAGGTAGGTAATATAAGTAGGTAGGTAGGTAGGTAGAGAATTAGGTTCATAGGTAAGTATGCAGGTAATAGTTATATTTAATATTACATTTCCCAACTTTTGAACATTAGTGTCCCCATTACCTTGTTTAATTTGTTTTTTAAAGGGCCAAGAGAAAGCTTTATCTACCAAATCTATAGCGGAATCCTTGAGATTTTAAAACAGTAACGGTCTTAGCTAACTTTAAGGCCAAAACATAAAATGAAATAATATTATTACTTAGGTATTTATTTATACTTGTGTTTGAATGTTTGATACCTCTTGGTACTGTAAAATTACTTTGAATGGTTGGGGGGCCAATGGTAATGATAATGGGTCAGGTCCATCGGAGATGATTATCGATAGCAGAGCTGAAATGTAAGAAGGATTGGGTTCCGAAAGTAAAATTATGCTTTATGCCCATTTTATGCCATAATGAGCAATAGATATTTTTCTTTTATCTCTAATGATGTAATTAATCAATTATAATTGTATAAATAATCAGTAGTGAATTGAAACAATTTCACAAGTATAATAAAATTTACAACAGATCATTTTGTTGCATTTATATGCTTTTCTTTATACTCTCTGTACGAATATGATCAGTAAAGATTCAACAGAAAGTGGATAGATAGGGACACCTCTCAGCAGTCTTACGACTGTCCAAACTGATTGTTGAAGATATTTTTGGTCACTGAACAGAGCATTCGAGACAAACTGTCGATCCATAATTAATAACTCATAACTATGTCATTTCCTGTTATTCTTAGTACCTATTTAGAATTCTCGAGGTGGATGCACATGTTGTAAGTGATTTGTGGTTTTTATTATGGGATAGTGCACGAAACGTCACAGACCGATCCACATATGTATGTGTGGTTATAATGTCACACAGTCCTAAATAAATGTTTTACATTATTTGACCTAATTACATGTTGTTTGGTTCAAATTGATTATTTTATTAGATTATGTAGTGGTTGAGAAATACTAGAACAAATAATTGAAAGAATGATACCCAACAGGATCATCTTTATATATAAGTACTTACCTCTAGACTTTTATAATAAATAAATAAAATATTCCCTATGCCTATGTCCAGCAGTGGACGTCCTCTGGTTGATATGATGATGATGATGAAATAAAATATTAAAATATAATACAAAGTGAAACTTGTTGTAGCTAAGAAAGCGATTTATTGTGTTTTAAGTGTAGGCTATATAAATGGTAATACCCTTTTAGCATAGTTAGAAATTGACTACTTAGTTAGCTTAGTTAAGTGGTTACACTTAACAACTTTTTAAATAAGGGTACTTAAATCCCTTCCAACATAAACTATCTAGTGATAAGTCACCATGTAGTAACAAATTTACTATAATAAGTTGAAACAACTCCATACATGTCTCAAGATACTACAACCGGGGAAAGAAGAGTTGTATCCGGATTTTACAATATGGACATGCAATTAATTACGCTTAATTGCATACATGAGAAGCAATGCGAATCTATTTAATTTTGAGGGTGTATGACACGAATAAAAAACTTGAGATTTTGAAACTAAGATTACAGGCCTAGATACTTCATATTTCAACAAATAGTACAATTCTCTTTATGTTTATTTAGAATAGCAATAAGTACTCTTTAAAGACCTGAGATAGAAATATGAGTATTCAGACACATTTGTTTATGAATAAATAAAGTAAAGGAAGGAAATGATATACGTATTGATTGGAATAAACGAATACAATATAAGAAAGAAATATGGCATCAAAATATCTTAAAATCTTGTCTTACGTATCTTAGACAAGTAACAAGAAAGTATTAATGTAAATAGTAACCATTCACATGTCTTCTTTCTTTTATGGAGGTTTTATATTTATATAAGTACCATAATATAGGTACATTACTTAGATGCTGCTTAGTACTAAAAGAGGGAGTAATAATATTTCTATATTTTCTTCTATTCTATTTTTACATATTCTAATTATTTTCTTCTATTTTTACATATTGGAATTATCATGTCTCACATTGCTTAAGGTAAAGATCATAAGGGCAGGTCTCACCAGTGAATATAATGTTTTATAACGAAGGGAGGCTCCAGATAATCAGTCTGCTACTTTTGTTAGATATTTATTAGGTTTCTTTACATGTTCAAAATTTTGTACACAAATCTCTGATTCTCTCTTATTTACTTACCTATTAAAATAGCATGATTAGTTCAGACTAATTTTATTGTTCATAATTCTTATGTTATAGGAGGGAGAATTTTTATTTTAACATTGATCTACTTTAAGATTTCTCATGACAACTTATGTTTAGTATACCTTTGCTGATATATACAGATAGGTATCCGTGATAGATATTTAGAATATATATATATATATATATATATATATATATATATATACATCCTTGCCAAAAATACAAGTGCTTGTTTTTGGGTAGTTTTTTGAGATATTTGGTTTTTACAAATTATTTAATTCCCTTCTCTAAACATCTACATTGTTAATTATTCAGGACCAAATGCGAATATAATGATAGGATTAAACGAACTTACCTGAAGTGAAGTTCAATCCTGATTATATGAAGCATTTGGTCCTGAATAAGGGGTACCCCCACCCTCCTCAAGTAACCATGAATCCATGGTTACTTCCCAATCAGTGTATGTATGCTCTAAACTATATGAAGTGTCATCTTGACAGTTGGTGATTTTTTCTTTTATGGCGGCTCTAAATTCGCGTCAAATGGCAAGCAAGCGAGATGTACTACATTGTTAATTATTCAGGACCAAATGCTTCATATAATCAGGATTGAACTTCACTTCAGGTAAGTTCGTTTAATCCTATCATTGTCACGCCTTAAACATATAGAAATTCGAAATACATTGCGTCTTAGAATAAACTTTAAAGTGTATTAAAAATCAAACCACAAGTTATTTTTAAGAGTTGCTGAACAAATGTTGGTTAGTATGAGGAGTACAGCCTACAGTTTAATTTTTTGCTCGTATTACAGGCCACACCCGGTATAAAAATAAACTAAATATACCTAAAATATAAAACGCCCTGTTTTGAAACATTATTTGTTTCGTATAAGTACTTGGTACTTATAATATTTATTTGTAGCTTTTATGTACACCAACTACGCTATTTACAAAATGTATTACTTATTTAGGGTTTATGTTAAAGGAGAAATATTGAAACTATTACAATTTGATGAACTGGTGTCAAAAGTTCTAATAATATCTGCTCGCATTTCATAAAACAGATGTAATTATTTTAGGCACGACCGATTTTGATTTTGTCTTACCTAATTTAATACTTCGCTGCACTGTTTTATTACTTGTACTATTGTTACCTAAATAATACCTGATGAGTAGTATAACTGATGAGTTGGACTGAAGTTCAAATTATTTGTTGACAGATGGGCCATCGACTTGGTTTAACTATGAAACAAATCCCGCCATTCTATTTTCGGTCGGAGTTTAATGTCCAATATGGGTATAATACTAGGCATTAAATGCCTGATTTTATTCACTAATATACCACATTTTGTATAAACAATAATACAATTAAAAATACACTACATAATCTAAACATAAAACTAATTATAAACTAAACTTAAATATAAGCAAAATACTAATTAAACTAATTAAATAAAAGTACCTATAAAGTAAAAAACCTACAAATAAAATATTGGCCCCAGGTCCGTGCCCACCGGTAGGGTGCCCAGAAGACTGGCGGCGTTACCACGCTGTACGGCAACGCCGATGCGTATAATAAGCTTTTCAATAAGTAGAACAGAAACAAGCAAAGGGTTCACAATCCTTCCTTTCATATACTCGTACTGTACATAACACGACCTTTCGCAATACAAATATGTACTGTTTATATATTTGGAGTTTAATCCTCATCAAGGTGCTCTGACATTATGTACCTATATTCTGATATGGAGTTGTGTGGGATCTTATTCTACTTTAGTAATACAGAGATGTAATGGAGAGAAATTCTGTTGTGTGACCCTAAAATCTCTACCTACTTAGTTCTATTTAAAGGTGCACATTCAACATACTGTATAGATTTACATATAGAGGAAAGTAGTAGTAGTAAAGGTGGTAATAATCACTTTATTGTACACAACACAGGGTTTTACCTTTGTTGTGTTTCTACCTTTGGTGAGGTTTTGCTTAAAAAGCTTGTTTTGCTTGCGAATGCTTTGTGAAGTATTCTTGATAGCAAATGTTAGCTACCCTTTCTAGGCAGCAAAAATAACTGACACGATCTTATTGGTAGAGCCATAAGAGTGTGTCAAATATTTTTGCGGCCTTCGAAGAGTAACATATTATTTGCAGGTGACTGTACCTAAATCAGTCCGAAAAGTGGAGGACCGTGCGCGACCATACAAACATAGTTCCTATTTTACTCTCTGGATATTAATATTCTATTATATAATACATATATATTTTTACACAATTAGAATACAATACAATACTCTTTATTGTACACCTCACATAGTCATTAGATGTGTATTTACTTGTAAACCACAGATACTTTAGATTTTTCAATTATTATAAAAATAAGTCGTTAGGAGCTTCCAAAAATATTTAAGATTTTTTTTCGCTCAGTATTCGTATAATAAAAAAAAAAATTTAAAAACTCAAACGAAAGGGCATTGAATAGCTATGTTAAATATAACTACATAAAATTGTATACATAAGGATATCTTTAATAATATCAATATCCAGAGAGGAAAATGAGGCCTACGTTTGTATGGAGGAGCAGTCGTCTACTTTCCCCTTAAGACATTAACGAGCGACGAAGATAAGATAACATGTCATTGTCATGCGTTAGGGTATCATGTCGTCGCTCATGATTCGATCTTCCTTCCGCTGCCAGACATCGGTTTTGTGACAGTGAGAATTCCTTACGTAATATTTGGTAATTATCTATTCTGTACCAAAGTGTACAGATATTTTTGGTCAGATGCTACCTTGGACTAATGAGTTTTAGTTCAGGTATAGCCTTGGAAATGAACATTTAGGTCAAATGGCAGTGGAACTAGCAACGAGGCTCTAAATCTTGAACAGGTCAAGAAGGCTATTGGGTTAGGAAGGAAGTAGTTTGAAGGGTCGGGTCACGCCAGGTGACGCAACAGCGATATTTTTTTTAAATCCCTACGTACAGTTGTAATGGTACGTATTTCACGGAAACGTCTTGCTATTTCAGTCAATCTCGGTATATTGTTCATTTTCAAGAATGTAATATTTCAGCAAAGTTTAGAAATTATTATTAGGTACCATCAGCATATTTTTCCTTGATACATTTACAATCGAAACGTTATACAATTTCCGGCGTTCAAATTACTTATATCAATCCAGAGTAATTATAATATTAATACATTTTAAGACGCTGCGAAACAGGAGCTGAGTTTTAAATATTTTAGGTAAATATACCCGTCTCGCTAACGGAAGCGGCTCCTAAAACTAGTGCGATAAGGACTAGGCGAAAAATCCTGCGTAAAAATCTCAAAAATCGAGGTTTCGTACTCGACTGTTTTCTCCTCCAAAACTTAACCAATTGTAACCAAATTAATCCAGTAACTTTGTCGAATTTTGTAACCTGGCTGTTTTGCGTCAAATCCGGTAGTTCTGATTTTTTGCAGACTTGTTTATGATGTTGGCCCAATAAATAATCCAAGTTTGTGACCTCGAGCGCCGAACGCAACTTTGTCAAAAATCGAATAAACCGCATTTTTTTTTACATTTGGGCGATTATAACCCTAAAGTACTAGTTTTTGGTAGTAACTTCTTAGGGCGTTTTTAAAGTAGACTAAATTTGCTACAATATGACACTAGAATTGTCTCTGTACATCTAAAATTTTCCAAGATAAAGCCTTTCAAAATTTTATAATTTTACATCAGTTCTTAGGTATAGGTTAGGTAAGTAATTTATATGGAATTCATCACGGCCACGATCTACAAAATATTTATTTTTCATAAAAAAAAATTTTTTTTCGAAATAGACACTCATACATTTTTTTTTATGGATAATAAATATTTGGTAGAACGTGCGGTGATGAATTCCATATAAATTTCCTACCTAACCCTTATATTATAGCTAAGAACCGATGTAAAATTATAAAATTTTGAAAGGATTTATCTCGGAAAATATTAGATGTACAGAGACAATTCTAGTGTCTTATTGTAGCAAATTTAGTCTACTTTAAAAACGCCCTAGGAAGTTACTACCAAAAACTAGTACTTTAGGGTTATAATCGTCCAAATCTAAAAAAAATTGCGGTTTATTCGATTTTTGACAAAGTTGCGTTAGGCGCTCGAGGTCACAAACTTGGATTATTCATTGGGCCAACATCATAAACAAGCCTACAAAAAATCAGAACTACCGGATTTGACGCAAACGCAAAATGTATAATTTTACTGTATTAAATTTGGAAATCTAAATGATTATGAAATTATTTGTGTCGGACCGTTTTGCTTTGATATCAGTTTTGAATACTACGCCTCTCATTGCGGCATAGTCAATGAGGCCATTCTGGCCATTTTTGAAGCGCTCTAGCGCCTTAAAAAACAAAAATATCAAAAAAAGCAAAACGGTTCGACACTGATATTAACAATAGTTAACAATATTAATCTGTGTTGAAAAAAATATTGCTCTAGCATCAAATCCACGGAGGAGTACGTTTGTATGGAGAAATGACCAATCCTGTTAGCTCTTAAAGTAAAAGATTTTATACCGGACTTCATTTTATACCGGAAGGCCCGGAAGCTTTACACGAAAAACATTGAATGTTTTTGTTGTCAACCGAAAAGGGGCCTGTCGTCGCCGATGAGAAAAGTGTTGACGGGCTCTTATATTAGGTACATTATACAGTTTTTATTAAAGCTCCCCAGAGTTTGGGGACTGTCAGCTATCAGTCTAAAAAAGAACTTGAGATGGGTGTTTGACGTTATCCCCGTCATATTGAAAATATTATTAAATATGATGTGAAAATAATTTTAATTAAGTTACTTAGTTAGTTTTTTAAATTTGTTAGTATAAGTGTAAAAGGTACTGCTTGTAAATATAAATAGTACATTGTGTAACGAGAGCGCTTAGTAAAATTTTGCAGACGAGGGTGTTAATTCATGACAACCGCAGGCTGTAGTGAGTAAAAGACTAGTCTGCAATATTCTTACCCCCGGTTTTACACACAATGTTTTCACATGGTCTATTCAAAAAGGGGCTTTTTCAAGGAGGGACCAAAGTGGCACTTTTCTGTTCTAGGACACGCTTTTTTATATACATACCATTTTTGTTGGTTAATAGTACATTATTGCAGAGGCCGGGAAAGGGCAATTCGTGGATGAGTTTCGATTTTGTCGGACGACGCGAAGCGGAGTCCGACAAAGAAGACGAATCCACGAATTGCTATTCCTGCCGAGGCATATATAGTGCTTTTCTCCAAACATGCGAGGAAATAAGCTAAAATAATTATTATTTAACCATCAAGCATCACTCAAATCAAACCTTCACATCCAAAATGTCAAAAACAATTTCCCTCTTTAATTAATTTTTAAAAGTTAAAGTTACAAACTTATTCTGCCATTCAGTATTCGTTCATTCAATATAATTGTGCAATATAGTTGGTCAAACCAACTTTTCAGTCAGTAAGAACCAGGAAAACTATACCCATCCTTTTCTTTTGGGTGCTAGTACTAGTGTAAGACAAAGATAGTATGATTCTCTTTGTCTATGTTTGAAATGAGAAAGTCCTTTGACAAACTATATAAGCTTTATGAACACGGATGAGATTTAAAAAAAATATAAAAATAATCTTTGATTTTATTAAGCAGTATTCGCACGATCATACACGTGAAATGATAGCTGATCGGGTCGTGTAGAAGCGGCTCGCGGAAATAATAATTGGCCGTTTGCGTTTTTTATTATTAAAAAGTAAAAAACACTACAGTAATAAGTTATTACTGTAGTGTTTTTTTACTTCCCGTCCGCTAGAACAGGACAGCGATAGTTTGATATTTTTTAATTAGAGTTTGACATTAACGAAGAACTTCCCGTAGTATTTTTGCTACAGTAAGGTGAACATTTCCGAGCATATTGGAGAAAATAATATTTATGAACATAATAATTTCCCCATAGGTGATGTGAAAAGCTGTATGCGTCATATTCATATGGTAGCAAAATTATTACCACCTTAGGCGTTAACACTTGAATACCTCACTACGCTCAGGATCATTGTACGCCCTCCATATAAATATGTCATTTTGCTCCTTTTGAAACCGCGTCGCGAAACGAAGAAAAAATAATCTTCTACCGTTGTAAAAATAACTATCCTGGCTCTATTATGATAAATCTTAGCTGAAAACTATAATAATACATGACATATTATACTCGTAAATCAAAAAGTAATGTTGTGTTGGGTAATAGCTAATGGCTTTAACGTCAACAAGTGAAGTAACCTTGTCAAGAAGTCAAGGTCAGAAGCATACAGCGTATGATAAAGCCGTGTAAATGTAAATGCTCGAAAACGATCATTGTATGTCTGCGGTGCGCCTCTCCGGCGCCTGGCGCTTGTTTAAACCCGGCATCTACAGGCCACAGACTACGTAGACACCGCATTATGAGTAGAGGCGTGGACAAAGAGCACAAGGTAGTGAGTATTATATTCTTTGGCACAAGGTCACTACCATGTCACTACACATAGGTGCAAACTTGGAAAAAGCTACGATTCGAGCAACTGACGGCCTGATTTGAACTTTAAGATAAGTACTTCAAAAATTTTCTCTAAGGACCAAAAATTACCATATGGATCGGATATGTCAGTCGGTAGTT
This sequence comes from Cydia fagiglandana, assembly GCF_963556715.1. Lineage (NCBI taxonomy): Eukaryota > Metazoa > Arthropoda > Insecta > Lepidoptera > Tortricidae > Cydia > Cydia fagiglandana. The sequence continues at coordinate 9,489,839 of NC_085947.1, forward strand.
TTGACGATGCATGTCGTATTATTAGCAATTTTTTGACGTATCCTAAAATTAGAATCAGGCGGTAAGTCGTGTTCTATGCCATTTTATTGATTTTATACTACTCGAATAACAGCTCAGGTAAATATATCCCTATAACACATTCGGTGCGGCAGCGCAAAACCCAAACTTACTGCCAGTGCGTTACGAGTCATATACTTCCCGTATCGAGAAAGCCAAATTTGCGGCACGACCTCCATTTTCCCGTACCATGTCCTGACTTTAAAGGTCCCTACAGACCTGGAATGTTATCTATTTGAACTAAAAGTCATTCTGATCAATAGACTATATCCTTGTGAATATACAGCTGCCGTCGCCCGCGGATCTGTATAAAATTCTATAAGATATAGGCATTTTAATTTTCAATATAGATGTTATAGTATTGAATTGTCGCATTAATAAAATGTCGTATCGATGCGGAAACGTGAACAATGCGCAGCACTATGACCATTCTGAGCGCTGCGTACCCGCCTTTCGGTGCGGTACGGGGTGATGGATTACGGACAAAAAGTACCCGTGCCGCGCTAAAGAAATAAAAATACCTTTTAGTGCGTTACGCAAAAATACTTCCCCTACATTTTTTCTTTTGAAATAGAATATACTTGAAGTAAGAATATCGGGAGTATAGTCATCTTCTTCTTACTCACACGAGAACATAGAAAAACCACCGCCGCACCGGGGGTAAGACAAGCGCAGATAGCTGCCGCACCGGCGGAAAGTCAAATACGGTCAAATGCTTCCCGTAACGCAGCGAATGTGATAAATGAGTTTTGAAAATAGGTACAATTAATATTATTCTATTTATAGATTGTACATATGCTAAATGACGGGCGAAAAAAAGGTCGATCTATTTTTATAAAAGAGTGGGTGTGAAAAGTAAATATGAAATATGGCACAAAAAGAGATCTATATTACATTTAGAATTTAATATTTTACGTAAGTACCGTAAAACGGGGTGAGTAGGTTTCGCGGGGAGAGTTGGGTTATGAATGGGGAGAGAAGGTTTGAGAGGGGGGTGAGAAGGGATTTTAAGGCTACTGCTACAAAAATAATGTATTCCAATTTAAAATGGGGCTATAGTAATACGCATAATAAAAAAAATCGATCCAACAATCTTCCAAAATCACCTTTGTATGAAAAACCCTCTCACCCCAAATACGAGGCACGACGGGGTGAGGTGGGTTTTCCTCTTTATCGTCAAAGTTATGAAATGGAGCTACCCAAAATAAAATACAAACGTCCGAACCACTTATTATATACACCATTCAGTTTTCACATGTAAAAATAAAATTTTATCGAGGTTTGAAAGTCAAATTTCACCCAACTCACCCCATTTTACGGTATATATGTTTTGATTAAATTTCGAACAAATTAAATTACTTACCTGCAGATTTTTTTTTATTTTGCTTTTATTTCAAGTAGTAACACTACTACATAAATTATAAACTAACCGGCTATAAACTAATATAAATTAGCCGGCAGGGGGACAGATTTCTGGAAGACTAGTAAGAAAGAATTTCTAATAACTATACACGAATTTTTTTAACGATTTCTGGAATTCTGTCCGCCTGCCGCCGCCGCCACTGCTGTTCAATATTCTCCCTTGTTCACTTTCGTTTCCCTTTTCATTCATTTTGCTGAAAAAGTAGATTAAACCTGCTCCGTGTTGAAGAGAATTTTATCGTATCTGTCCTGACAAGGTTGCGTCACTTTTAATACTTCTCTCGATAAATAACTTAAATAAGCGATGAATATTAATCACCGGACGTAGGCCGTATTATCGGTCACTGTAGCCGAAGAGAATGGAGTTATGGATGATTCATGCTAGACCGGGCGGTGCCTGGGCCGAGGCGTCCGACCGACATGTCATTTTCTATGACGGCTGATCGGTGATCACGTGGTGGTTTCCATAGCGCCGGAAGCTGCGGCCCGGTAAAAGGGCAAGTGTATTTTAACAGACTTCAATATTTCAATAGGCCAGTCGAATTAGTTTCTTTTCCAGGAATTAATTTCGAGCAAGCTGGAAATCTTCTTAATACCTTAATTTGGTTCTAGTAATCCGAGTTCTTTGTAATGCGACTTTGCTCCATCCCAGGAGTTGTGGAAAAATATTGCTCCTTTTCAGTTATTTGCTTGTACTTCAAAAACGGTTACGTAATATAAAAATTGACATCTGAGGATCCGAAAGATTGTAAAAAGTTACCGCCACTTAGAATTTATTTTTTGGTAAAATCGTGTTAAAATCCGAAAAGTTTTATTCATCAGTGTAAGATCCACAACAATCGTGCTGGTAGTGATATCGTAATTAACGGTGGATTTCTTCTACATATAGAGTGGTTTTGTCAATCCAAGGTAAAATGTATCTCCCAAAATTTTGTCTACACCTCCTAGGATGGAGCAAACTCGGATTATACGCATGTGAGAGCAAATGGTTTCCGGCTTGCTGGGATTCCTCAAAACACCTTTTTCTACATCGAATTTGACTGGCCTATAGGAGGTTCTCCGCGGTGATTATTTCGCCACCCCAGCTCTTAAAGTCTCTATTTGTAAAACTGATGAGAAAGTTGCATTTTACCCACATGTGAGGCAAAGTAATCTGATGCAAATTTTTCACGAAAGCTTTGGAAGCGAGCGAGCCGCCAAGAGCGGTTTACTCAGGCGCGGATTTCTGTTTTCACAAAACCGTGAGGCGTATTCTGATTGTAATAACACGATATAAATTTTACCTGAATTAGTTATGAACTCAGATTATGAATATCAAAATAGGCATTTTTGCTACCTAAAAGGTTCGCGTTAGCTTTCTATTAGAATACGCGTCCATGAGCCTGTTTTCGAGTCACGAGTTGCAAGACTACTCTGGAAACCATTTACGAAAACTTTTCTTTTAATTTTTGTCTCCGACCGTAAACTTTTTAGATTAGTATTAGAGCCGGGTGCAGAGTTCTTGTTTTTGAACAAGTAATTAATTATAAGAAAGCGCTTGATGGTGGCCAAAAGTGGTGAAGTTGACGGGTGTGTTTCTGTTAAACATCATTAGCCTAAGTTATTTTACTCACGCTTTTGGCTTTAATAGTAGGTAGTTTATGCGACTTCTACATAACGAAAGGCATTAAAATACGAGTATGGGTTTATGCGAAGTGAGAAGTGTATTTTCTCGCCCCAATTTGTGTGAGCTATCGTCAAGGTCGTATCAAAACGGTAACAAATTCTTAAATAATAAGAATCGGCCTCATTAGGGTATTAATATTGATCAGTTGGGTTCGGGTTAGGTAAGCTTTGCAAGTGATGCCTAAATTATACAGTAACAGGAATTTGTATTTTCATGTCCGTGTAATAAATAATTTCAGTTTACGTAACTATAAAGATCATTCACTAGATTTATTGAGTTGGTTGGTGGGAATGTAACGGTGCGTGTAACGAAGCGTTACACTATCGACCTTCATACTATTTCTGGCACCATACAAATTCTAAATTCCCTTTTGAAATTCAAATCCTATTCCAAATTCCATTCAATGATTTTTATTTTCAGTTCGATCACATACTTTGATCGATAAACATCATTTTATCTAACGGACTGTACTTCCCAAGTTTCTAAACACGACCGTTTAAGTGTGATTTTTATTAGTAAACGTAATAATTCATAAGTGCGTGCAGTTCAGTATAGTGCTCGTTTTGTGGCCCTGCACACCTTCCAGATATATATCTACATCATCACCAAGGCACATATTGTAAGTTATTTGATTTCTAACCTTCTGAATTACGAAAGTGTTTTTATACATACCTATCTGTTAACACGTAACCTGTATTGTTACAGGTGCCTTTTTATTTAAATAATAAATACCCCTCATCGCTCTGGATCCTGCCTTTTCATTCCCATCATCCCTGTGAGGCTCCTCTACCTGCCCCCTCACACTGGCGCCACCAACGTGCTCAAACCCGGACCTGACAAGACACCCACCCGCCCTACGACGCTAAGCAGCCCGTTCCAGTACCTCCGTGCCAGCACCTGCTCCTACCCAACAACCGCAACCAGCTGTTCCAGTCCTACATTTTTCCTTTTTCTAACAATTTTTTTTTATATTGTTTGTAATTGCTAGCTTTAAGATCTTTTCAAAATTCTAAAAGGTTATAGTCGACCCAACTCAAATTTTCACAATATCTCTCGGCCTAACATCATTTTATTTAATTTTCTATTTTACAACCAACCTTTTATCTAATCCTCAACCGTTTAACCAAAATTCCCCCCTTAAATAACCAATTACATATACATCTATCATCATTCATCATCTTATACCAATTTATCTATATCTATTTTCTAATCCCTATTATGCCAGCGTCCTACGCTTTTTGTCGCGCCACGTAACAAAACTCTTAACATAGTGATTACACAAAACATCTATCACATACAATTACACAATCCAAGATTTCCACTGAAATCTCACAAATTGGTTTCAATCCTAAGTGTTTTTAAAACTCCTTGGAGTCACTGAAGTGCGAACCAATCCTGACTTACGGCAGTACTGTTGGAGATAATCCGATAGCTTATCCTTCACCCGATTAAATAAATATACACAACTAAGCCTAATATCACAATAAACTTCTCCTTTCGATTCAATAAAAAATAAAATTTAATAACTACATATTTTATTTATATTGATAACATCAGTTAGGTATTCTCTTCGTGATAGGTATCCACTTTAATAAACAATGAATCCAGCACTATTAAATAAACCTGAACTCATCTATGAGCTCAAACTCAGGAACATTCAGTTCCCAGCCACCGCGCAGGCTGATGATTTAAGACAGCTCCTCACTCCAAATTTATTCGCGGACCCGTGTTCGAATCTCTCCAGCCCATATGATCTTGAACAGGATATCACCGAAATTAGCAGATGCCTCACAATAGTTTCTTCTCAGCTACAGCTTGCGACCACCAACCAAGCGAAGCACGATAGAATAGCGGTTTTCTTATTTCATTTATATAACAGAATAGAACGTCTCCATATTACCACTGAATTATCTCCAGAAATTATTGACAACTATTCGAAAATATGCGAATTTTTGTCAAAATGTCAAACAAAATTTAACATGTCACAACCGTCAACAACAACGTCAACTTACGCGTCAGCAACCTCTTTGATAGATGATTCCACAAATTTAGACCTACTTGCTCGAAAATTAACCAACCTCTCTGAAGCAAAACCAAGCGATTTTAAAAAATTCAACTATAAAGGCGATAGTTGCCCTTATGATTTTATTCGAAACATCGAAGAGTTTGCAATTGCGCGTAACATTGACGACAAACGCTTACACAAATATATATACGATTTTTTATCAGGCACTCCTTTAGATTGGTATAGGTCAAAGAAAACAACCCTTACAGATTGGAAATCATTTAAAACCCACTTCTTAAAAGATTTCGAATTGCATGACCATGACCACAACTTACTACAAAATATACATTCCCGTAAACAAAAACAACATGAACGAATAATAATGTATTTTTCAGCCATGGAAGCCCTCTTTTCCAAATTACATGAACCCCTTTCTGAAAAACAAAAAATAGATATCCTCCGTAGAAACATGAGCCCTTATTACAGTTCCAGATTAGTTCCTACAGATGTTACGTCTATAGACACATTATTTCAATCGTGCAAATGGTACGAAAGCTGTAATACTACCTCTACTTATAGCTCTAGCAACTATACCAACATTCAACAAGATTCTAACCATACCCCCCCTTCCCAACCGTACATACCACCATTCCCATTTAATAAACCGGTCCATACTGTAACAGCACCACCTTCTACGTTACGTTACTCCTGTCCGCGTTGCAGAACAAACGATCATTCTTTAGATATTTGTACAAGTAAAAATATAGTATGCTTCCGCTGTGGCAAACAAAATGTCACTTTTGCAAAATGTACAGTTTGCCATAAATTTCCAAAAAACGCATAAAGGAGAAAAGTAACTTAAATAAAACTACTGCTACAGAATGGAACCAATGGTTAGATACCATTAAATTATTTATGTCATCATACAATACTACATCAGCACTTTTCACTCAAGATCCATACGATGAACGACCTTATGTCAACATCCAGACAAATAATTTAACTTTATGTGGCCTCTTAGACAGTGGCAGTGCTTTAACTATTTTCGGAAATAATTCCCATAAAATTCTCTTATCCCACAATTTTACCATAAATTACGACCATAAAGTCGTAGGCTCTGTAGCCGACGGCTACCCTATATACTCTATTGGTACAATTCAACTACCAATTTCGTACAAAAACATTGTGGCTATTATTACCGCTCATGTTATCCCTACTGTAAAGCAACCCTTGATTCTAGGCACAAATTTTTGGAGAAAATTCAATATAGCTCCCCACATATTACCTGACATAACGTCATATTCTGATAAACATATAGATACCCTAGTTATTTCCACCTGCGACCAACACATCACTAATTATGACAACCTTTCTGAAACTCAACAGTTAATTTCAGATACTATTATTGAAAAATTTAAAAATATTTCAACAGAAACCAAACCCTTAGGACGAACCCACCTCATTGAACATCACATAGATACCGGTGACCATCCACCAATCAAACAGCGATGCTATAGGCTTTCTCCAGAGAAACAAAAAGCTTTATGCAAAGAAGTTGATGAAATGCTAAAGCTTAATGTTATCGAACCCTGTGAAAGCCCATGGCTAAACCCTGTCATAATAACTCCTAAAAAAGATGGAACGTGGCGTTTTTGCATCGACAGCCGTAAACTAAATTCGATTACGCGCAAAGATGCCTACAAACTCCCACTCATTTCTGACATTTTAGATAATCTAAAAAATGCTAAATATCTATCATCGATAGACATAGCAAAAGCATTTTGGGAAATACCCCTACGCCCTTCTGATAGACCTAAAACTAGTTTCCATGTACCCTCAAAAGGCATGTACATGTTTCGCGTAATGCCTTTTGGATTGACTAATGCCCCTGCTACCCAACAACGCTTTATGGATGCGTTATTCCCTTCTGAAAACCTTGATAACTCAGTATTTACCTACTTAGATGATATTATCATCATAAGTAATACTTTCGATGAACACATCACTTTACTTAATAAAGTTTACCAAAGGCTAGTACAAGCCAACATTACTATAAACTTCCCCAAGTGTTCATTTTTCAAAAAAGAACTTAAATATCTTGGTTACATAGTTAATGAACACGGCTTTCAAACAGATCCTGACAAGGTTAAGGCAATACTTAACATCCCACCTCCCACAACTCCTCGAGAAGTTAAAAAGTTCCTAGGTACAGCAAGTTGGTATAGACGCTTTATCCCCGATTTCAGCACAAAGGTTGCACCACTAACTAAACTTACCTCCACTTCCAAAAAAGCACCACCATTTAAATGGACATCACTAGAAGACAATGCCTTTAAATCCATTAAAGAAGCTCTAGTCTCTACCCCTGTTCTTGCTTGCCCAGACTTCTCAAAACCCTTCGCAGTCCACTGCGACCAACACATCACTAATTACGACAACCTTTCTGAAACTCAACAGTTAATTTCAGATACTATTATTGAAAAATTTAAAAATATTTCAACAGAAACCAAACCCTTAGGACGAACCCACCTCATTGAACATCACATAGATACCGGTGACCACCCACCAATCAAACAGCGATGCTATAGGCTTTCTCCAGAGAAACAAAAAGCTTTATGCAAAGAAGTTGATGAAATGCTAAAGCTTAATGTTATCGAACCCTGTGAAAGCCCATGGCTAAACCCTGTCATAATAACTCCTAAAAAAGATGGAACGTGGCGTTTTTGCATCGACAGCCGTAAACTAAATTCGATTACGCGCAAAGATGCCTACAAACTCCCACTCATTTCTGACATTTTAGATAATCTAAAAAATGCTAAATATCTATCATCGATAGACATAGCAAAAGCATTTTGGGAAATACCCCTACGCCCTTCTGATAGACCTAAAACTAGTTTCCATGTACCCTCAAAAGGCATGTACATGTTTCGCGTAATGCCTTTTGGATTGACTAATGCCCCTGCTACCCAACAACGCTTTATGGATGCGTTATTCCCTTCTGAAAACCTTGATAACTCAGTATTTACCTACTTAGATGATATTATCATCATAAGTAATACTTTCGATGAACACATCACTTTACTTAATAAAGTTTACCAAAGGCTAGTACAAGCCAACATTACTATAAACTTCCCCAAGTGTTCATTTTTCAAAAAAGAACTTAAATATCTTGGTTACATAGTTAATGAACACGGCTTTCAAACAGATCCTGACAAGGTTAAGGCAATACTTAACATCCCACCTCCCACAACTCCTCGAGAAGTTAAAAAGTTCCTAGGTACAGCAAGTTGGTATAGACGCTTTATCCCCGATTTCAGCACAAAGGTTGCACCACTAACTAAACTTACCTCCACTTCCAAAAAAGCACCACCATTTAAATGGACATCACTAGAAGACAATGCCTTTAAATCCATTAAAGAAGCTCTAGTCTCTACCCCTGTTCTTGCTTGCCCAGACTTCTCAAAACCCTTCGCAGTCCACTGTGATGCATCCAGCTTCGGCATCGGTGCCATGCTGACCCAAGAATTTGATGGCGTTGAGAAACCCATTGCTTATATGAGCAAATCCCTAACTGGTCCCCAAAGAAATTACTCAATTAAATATAAATAAATAAAAAAATAAAAAAATAAAAATAAAAAAAATAAAAAATAAAAATAAAAATAAAAAATAAAAAAGCCCATTTATTCCATAACCAAAAATTAATTAATTAAAATCTATTATATATATATATTTTTTTTTTAAATATATTTTGTACACTTAAACTTATCTTTTTTTTTTTCTTCTTTTTTTTATAATTATAATTATATTTGGTTAGGACCCCTCACGGGTAAAGGCCTCCTCCAGTTCTTGCCATCTTTTTCTGTTTTGTGCAGTATTGGGCCAGTCCTTATCTATGTCACGAAGTTCATCTGACCACCTGGCGTTTGGTTTGCCGTGTCTTCTTTTGCCGTCTGGTCCTTTCCACAGCGTGGCCACTTTAGTCCATCTTTTGGTGTGCATTCTAGCCACATGGCCGGCCCATTTCCATTTGGATTTTAAACTGTATTCTAACGCATCTATTATTTTTGTCTTTGCTCTAATATCACTATGTCTTATCTTATCCTTTAGTTTTATTTTCAGAATATTCCGTTCGATAGCCCTTTGGCAGCTTCTAATTTTGTTTTTGGCTTCTTCGGTGTATTTCCATGTTTGACTGCCGTATGTCATAGTTGGGAGTAGGCAAGAGTCTATTACTACCTTTTTCAATTTAAGTGGGAGACTGCTTTTTAGAACTTCTTTCTTACTCCAAAACATATTCCAAGTTTTCTTGATTCTTCGATCTATCTCTTCTAAGTTGTTTGATGCGTTAAAAGATATTTGTTTACCTAAGTACACGAAGCTTTTTACGTATTCAATTTCTGAGTTTTCTATGATAACGGGTGTTTCCTTGAAGTTTGTCATCAATTTTGTTTTTTGTACATTAAGTTCCAGGCCAATTTGTTTGCTAGCTGTACTTAGTGATGAGATCATGTACTGCAAATTTCTTGCTGTTTCGGCAACTAGCACGATGTCGTCAGCGAAGCAGAGATGTGTAAGTTCCTGTAGTGACATTCTTATGCCTCTGTTATTCCAATTTAAGCTTTTAGTCAATTGTTCTAGGACGATTATAAATAGAGTCGGAGAGAGCGGGTCCCCCTGCCGTACTCCTCTCTCTATTTTTATTTCAGGACCGGTATTTTCAAGCTTGACTCTACTTTTGCAATTTTCATAGATGTTTTTAATAATTTCTATGTATGTAGGGTGGACTTTTGCTGCAGTCATAGAGTTCCATATTGCTTCGTGGTCGATAGAGTCAAAAGCTTTTTGATAATCAATAAAGCCAAGGTAGAGTGGTCTCCTGAATTCTGAGTATTTTTCTATGAGTTGCTCTACTACCTGCAGGTGGTCGATTGTACTGAAACCTTTTCTGAAACCTGCCTGCTCTACACCAAGATAGGCCTCTACTTGTGGTGTTATTCTTGACTGTACTCCTGCTGAAAAAAGTTTATAGAGACTGGACATTAAGCTTATTGGGCGATAATTAGAAATTTCAGTAGGGTCTCCTTTTTTGTAGATAATAGTTATGTTTGATTCAGTCCATTCCTGTGGTACTTTTTTTGTATGTAGTATCTTATTAAAAATCATAGATAAGGGTGTGAGTATGAATGGACAGCTAGCCTTTAATAAATCATTTGTTATACCGTCTGGTCCAGGACTTTTCCTTGTTTTCAGTTTATTCATTAGCTGAAGTATTTCCTTTTCATCGAAGCTTTTGATTGGATTATGGTGTGTTTCTATTTCGTTGTTTTCAGGAGTATCCGGTTTATTTTCCATAAGGGTTGATTGTCTTTTCTTGTATAGATTTTTATAGAATTGAGTTGCAATTTCCTGTATGTCTTGTCTATTTTCTGTATCGGTAGAGTTGGACTTTAATTTCGATATCCAATTTTTGCTTTTATTAAGCTCTTTGTATGCTCTCTTCATGCTTCCCGATGTTGATAGGTGTTTTTCTAGTGTTAATATTCTATGTTGATTATATTCTTGTTTAATGTTTTTGTTTACTTTTTTATATAGCATTTTCAGTGTTGTTTTGTCTTCTTTCGTAAGTGGTTTTTTATTTTGCAAGTCATGTCTGCGTTTTATTAACTGTTTAGTCTCAATTGATATTATGGACGACTTTTCTTTACTGTTTTTAGTTGTAGAGCTTGTTACGCTCGATAATATACATTTTGTTATTTTTTCATATAATTCTTGGGTTGTCTCTTCCATAGTACTGTTTATTATTTCTTGTATGTTTTCTTGTAATCTCTTTTTGTACCGAATACTTTCTTCTTCGTTTTTAAAAACATGTGGCAGGGGTTTTTGAAATTTTCTTCGAATAAATTTTTGTTTTGATACCATCACTGTAGCGCGTAGAAGACGGTGGTCCGACGGGAATTTCGGTGTCAAGATTTCAAAGTTTCTAATAGTTTTCGAATGAGTAGTAGTTAAAATATAATCTATCTCATTTTTAGTATTTTTGTCCGGCGATATCCATGTCCATCGTTGTTTTAAGTTTTTATGGAATAAGGTGTTAACTATCGTAAGTTTGTTTTCTGTGGCGAACTGTATTAGTCTGTGTCCTCTCTTGTTTCTTATTCCTGACCCGTAGTTTCCTGTGATGAAGTTCTCTTCTTTTTTCGGTGTACCAATAATCGCATTAAAATCTCCAATTATAAATAGTTTTTTCTCCGAAATCAATTGCGCTTTCTCGATAGTATGGTAAAAGGTTTCAATGTCTTCATCAGGAGAGGCACTAGTGGGCGCGTGTACTTGTATAATAGACATTGTTTCGTGTTCAAATTGTAAATTTAGTACAGCGACTCTCTCAGAGAGTCCCACAAAACTTATTATGTTTGTTTTGTACTTTTTCCGTAACAGAAAGCCGACTCCTAGGTGGCCCTGTGTTTCGCCGTAATAGCAAAATATATGTGTTTCATCTTCTTCTATACTGTAGCCTCGCCTTCTAATTTCTGATAGTCCAATTATATCGTAATTAATTGTTTCAATAGCATTTTTAAATTCTAACATTTTTTCTGTTGATGCTAATGTTCTTGTGTTGTAGGTGCAAATTAATAAACAGTTCTCTTGTTTTGTATTTCTTTTTAAAGCTGGAGGGTTGTGGTCTGACGATCCCGCGGTGACCAGCCGTATTGGGACCGGGTTGTTGTTTTGATTGATATATACTTGTGATGACGTTGTAGTTATAGGGTTGGAGGGGGCCTCTAATCTTCATGACTCTTCATTTCGTACTACGTAGGACATCATGGAGTTTTGTGAAGTTTTATATTTTTTGTGAGTTTGTGTTGTTTGTTTTTCTCTACTTATACTGGTTTCCTGATTAAATACGTTTGGTGGGGTCTGGGGGGATAGAAGTCTTTTATTATTAGTTGTTTCGTTTTTGTTTTGTTTTACTATAAGCCTGTCGTAGCGTATGTAGGCTATATTTCCTTTCTCTGTCTCTTTTTGTTGTTGTTGTTTAAGTTCTTCTCTGATTTTTAATATATTAGGCGGGAATTCTTCTTTCAAATAGATTTTTGTTCCATTTAGTTTATTTTTATTTTGAAGTACTTTTATTTTTTTACCAAGTGTTGTGAATACTACAGATATTGGTCTGCAGTGCGAACTTTTTCTGCCCATTCTCCTTACGGATTGAAGTTCGGAATCCTGTATATGTACTGTTATCGTCTTATTTATTATGTCTAGTATTTTGTCCTGTAACTGAAAGTACGATTTTTCGTTTTCTTCGACTCCGTAGAATATAAGGTTTCGCTGTACATTGTTTTTTTCTATCATGTAAAGTCTTTTTTCTTGGTTTTCTATTTTTAATCGTAGGTTTCCTAGATCGTCGTTCAGTTGTTCGAATTTTTGATCCATGTGGCCTGTTATAGATGCGGTTATTTTGACTTCCATTTGGTTAATTTGCGAAACTTGTTCATTTAATTTTGTAAATTTTTGATTCATATCCTTTTTTATTTCCATAAGTAACTTATGCAGCTCTCCCATGTCGTCGTTTTTGGCGCTAGTGCTTCCCTCTGTCATGTTTTCTTTGTACTACTAAGATCGCGAGATAGTATTGACGTTAGCTTCGAGCTTGGATCGTTGTCAGCTGTGCGAGTTCTTGTTGTAGTCCAAGCGATAGATTGTAGATGGCGCTTAGATCAAGAATTTGCGTATTCGTTGGCAAGGAGGGTTATCTGTTAAAATAACGGTTCTTTTGTTTCTCGTAAAGTTAGGTTATTTTTGTAGTTCACTTTTCTTTCTTATGGTTTTTTAAATGTTTTTTGTTTTGTTGTTTTTCACTTTTGTCCGCTTTTGCTAGAACTTCACTTTTATATATAGTTTAAACACAAACAAAAGCGAAAACTGTTTGTATCACTGGGTTGTTGTTTTTAATGTTTTTGGTCCCTTCCCGGTCGATTTTTTCACTGTCCACATTTTACACTGCACACTTTCACTTATTCTTCAAAATGAAATTGCTTTTACAGTGTTCAGATTACTGCATATAATTTTTCTTGGTATTTATTTACGGAGCCGATGTTTATGTTAGGACACTAGCGCCCTCTCTTATTAAATATAAAAAATTTAAAAATAAAATTACTCAATTACAGAAAGAGAACTCTTAAGTGTCTTACTAGCCCTAGAACATTGGCGTTGCTATCTTGACAACGGCTTAAAGTTCACAATCTACACAGACCATTCCACATTACAATGGTTTCTCCATCTAGATAATCCAACCGGACGTCTAGCCCGCTGGAGTATTCGTCTATCTACATTTAACTTCGAAATTAAACATAAACGTGGTAAAGATCATCTAATCCCTGACGCTTTATCACGCTTACCTTCAGTAAACGTTATTAACTACAATAGTTCTAATACCAATGACGACTGGTATAATAATATCTACGCTAAATGCAGTTCTAACCCCAACACCACTCCAGATTACATAATACATAATAATAAATTATACCGATACTCAAAAACCCCTTCGTTACTCCAATCTGAGTATAATTGGAAAGAAGTTATCCCACTAGAGTACAGAATACCCATTATCACAGAAAATCATTCCACCCCAACTTGCGCTCATTTCAGAACATTTAAAACATACAATAAAGTTAAATTGAAATATTTTTGGCCAGGAATGTACAAAGATATTTCAAATTTTATTGCCAAATGCGAGACTTGCTTAGCTTGCAAACACCAAACCCAACTAAAACTTGGCCTAATGGGTAAACCTAAGCAATGCTCTCGACCCTTTCAATGCATTTCAATAGATTTGATCGGCCCCTTGCCTACTACACTAAAACACAACAGATTCATCTTTGTCGTTACTTGCTGTTTTTCAAAATACTGCCTCCTCTTTGCGATTAAACGTGCTACGTCATCAGTAATCGTTCATATTCTAGAAAACCTAGTTTTCCTAGTGTACGGAATCCCACAGACCATAATTCTTGACCATGGTCCTCAATTCGTTAGTCAAGAGACAACGGATTTATTCCACTCCTATCAGATCCCAAAAATACACTATTGCGCAATTAAATGCGCCCAACCAAATCCCGTGGAGAGATATAATAAAGTTGTTACCACAGCAATATCCTCATTCATACAGGATGACCACAGGAATTGGGATATCAACCTACATAAGATACAATTTGCTATTAATACTTCCGTAAATGAAACAACAAATTATACTCCTTCTTTCCTTGTATTTGGTCGCGAATTAGTCACATGTGGATCAGCATACGATAAATCTGATCTCACAGATGATATTATATTCGCGCCCAGAGACGAATACGCTGATAATCTTGGTCTTCTCCAGCCTGTCTTCTCCGAAGTACAAGCCCGTCTTTGGAGAGCGCACCAAACCAATTCTTCATCGTATAATAAACATCACCAACATTTCGAATTCAACGAAAATGACATCGTCTGGAAACGAAATTACGCAATTAGTAATTCTCCTAAACACTATTCTGCTAAACTTGCACCCAAGTTTATTAAATGTTCTATCCTAAAAAAAATATCACCCTTAGTATATGTCCTACAAGACATGTCCGGCAAAATGCTCGGACGATGGCATATTAGAGACCTTAAACCTCTCCCCAAAATTCTAAAATAAATAATATACTGTTTTTCCTTAATTAGATTCTTATTTGGCTCAAACTTAGCTACTTTTCTCCTAAGCTCCTAACTTGTAAAATATTGTATATAATGTTATACATTTATAATTATATCTCATCCCCATTATACATTTCGGACTCATTACATTTCGTACATACCTACTTAGTACGAATTTATACGTTCATTTATACTATTTAATTTATATAACGTTATATTACGTTCATATAACGTTATTCAAAGCTAACTCTACCAGAGTTAGAACAATACTTATTTATATATTTCTTCCCTTGACATAACGTTCATATTTACGTACTTAGGTACATACGTACCGTACAGTACATCTATTAATTCCATTAAGGAATTATCTTATGATATTTTGTAGTAATCCTACATTCCATACGGCATTATTTTGTTGAATAAATTTCAACAATCGTACTCTTTGTAGGTACACATTATTGTAGATATTATATTTAGATTCATTAATATTCAGCGGGTGGTTACTGATTAATAAGCCTTAATACTAATGGAGAGCGATTTAATGAGTACGTCCTCTACTTAAAGGAGTACTCTATTGAAACTTATTTTGGTTAAACAATTAACCAAAATTTTATAAGATGATGTATGAATGACCTTTGGTATGCATGTTTAAATCGCCTCTCTTGTATGATAAACATTGTATATAACATCCCCACCTTCTAAATTTATCACTCATACCCATATTCATTACATTATATTTACATTACGGAAAAATCCTTTGGCCATAAGCCCCAGGATTTTCCCTTCCAGGGCGACCCCGGTAGTGTAACGGTGCGTGTAACGAAGCGTTACACTATCGACCTTCATACTATTTCTGGCGCCATCAACGTGCTCAAACCCGGACCTGACAAGACACCCACCCGCCCTACGACGCTGAGCAGCCCGTTCCAGTACCTCCGTGCCAGCACCTGCTCCTACCCAACAACCGCAACCAGCTGTTCCAGTCCTACATTTTTCCTTTTTCTAACAATTTTTTTTTTATATTGTTTGTAATTGCTAGCTTTAAGATCTTTTCAAAATTCTAAAAGGTTATAGTCGACCCAACTCAAATTTTCGCAATATCTCTCGGCCTAACATCATTTTATTTAATTTTCTATTTTACAACCAACCTTTTATCTAATCCTCAACCGTTTAACCAAAATTCCCCCCTCAAATAACCAATTACATATACATCTATCATCATTCATCATCTTATACCAATTTATCTATATCTATTTTCGAATCCCTATTATGCCAGCGTCCTACGCTTTTTGTCGCGCCACGTAACAAAACTCTTAACATAGTGATTACACAAAACATCTATCACATACAATTACACAATCCAAGATTTCCACTGAAATCTCACAAATTGGTTTCAATCCTAAGTGTTTTTAAAACTCCTTGGAGTCACTGAAGTGCGAACCAATCCTGACTTACGGCAGTACTGTTGGAGATAATCCGATAGCTTATCCTTCACCCGATTAAATAAATATACACAACTAAGCCTAATATCACAATAAACTTCTCCTTTCGATTCAATAAAAAATAAAATTTAATAACTACATATTTTATTTATATTGATAACATCAATTATTCTCTTCGTAATAGGTATCCACTTTAATAAACAATGAATCCAGCACTATTAAATAAACCTGAACTCATCTATGAGCTCAAACTCAGGAACATTCAGTTCCCAGCCACCGCGCAGGCTGATGATTTAAGACAGCTCCTCACTCCAAATTTATTCGCGGACCCGTGTTCGAATCTCTCCAGCCCATATGATCTTGAACAGGATATCACCGAAATTAGCAGATGCCTCACAATAGTTTCTTCTCAGCTACAGCTTGCGACCACCAACCAAGCGAAGCACGATAGAATAGCGGTTTTCTTATTTCATTTATATAACAGAATAGAACGTCTCCATATTACCACTGAATTATCTCCAGAAATTATTGACAACTATTCGAAAATATGCGAATTTTTGTCAAAATGTCAAACAAAATTTAACATGTCACAACCGTCAACAACAACGTCAACTTACGCGTCAGCAACCTCTTTGATAGATGATTCCACAAATTTAGACCTACTTGCTCGAAAATTAACCAACCTCTCTGAAGCAAAACCAAGCGATTTTAAAAAATTCAACTATAAAGGCGATAGTTGCCCTTATGATTTTATTCGAAACATCGAAGAGTTTGCAATTGCGCGTAACATTGACGACAAACGCTTACACAAATATATATACGATTTTTTATCAGGCACTCCTTTAGATTGGTATAGGTCAAAGAAAACAACCCTTACAGATTGGAAATCATTTAAAACCCACTTCTTAAAAGATTTCGAATTGCATGACCATGACCACAACTTACTACAAAATATACATTCCCGTAAACAAAAACAACATGAACGAATAATAATGTATTTTTCAGCCATGGAAGCCCTCTTTTCCAAATTACATGAACCCCTTTCTGAAAAACAAAAAATAGATATCCTCCGTAGAAACATGAGCCCTTATTACAGTTCCAGATTAGTTCCTACAGATGTTACGTCTATAGACACATTATTCCAATCGTGCAAATGGTACGAAAGCTGTAATACTACCTCTACTTATAGCTCTAGCAACTATACCAACATTCAACAAGATTCTAACCATACCCCCCCTTCCCAACCGTATATACCACCATTCCCATTTAATAAACCGGTCCATACTGTAACAGCACCACCTTCTACGTTACGTTACTCCTGTCCGCGTTGCAGAACAAACGATCATTCTTTAGATATTTGTACAAGTAAAAATATAGTATGCTTCCGCTGTGGCAAACAAAATGTCACTTTTGCAAAATGTACAGTTTGCCATAAATTTCCAAAAAACGCATAAAGGAGAAAAGTAACTTAAATAAAACTACTGCTACAGAATGGAACCAATGGTTAGATACCATTAAATTATTTATGTCATCATACAATACTACATCAGCACTTTTCACTCAAGATCCATACGATGAACGACCTTATGTCAACATCCAGACAAATAATTTAACTTTATGTGGCCTCTTAGACAGTGGCAGTGCTTTAACTATTTTCGGAAATAATTCCCATAAAATTCTCTTATCCCACAATTTTACCATAAATTACGACCATAAAGTCGTAGGCTCTGTAGCCGACGGCTACCCTATATACTCTATTGGTACAATTCAACTACCAATTTCGTACAAAAATATTGTGGCTATTATTACCGCTCATGTTATCCCTACTGTAAAGCAACCCTTGATTCTAGGCACAAATTTTTGGAGAAAATTCAATATAGCTCCCCACATATTACCTGACATAACGTCATATTCTGATAAACATATCGATACCCTAGTTATTTCTACCTGCCCCCTCACACTGGCTGGCAGGTGGGCTGGTTTTCATTCCCATCACCCCTGTGAGGCTCCTCTACCTGCCCCCTCACACTGGCGCCACCAACGTGCTCAAACCCGGACCTGACAAGACACCCACCCGCCCTACGACGCTGAGCAGCCCGTTCCAGTACCTCCGTGCCAGCACCTGCTCCTACCCAACAACCGCAACCAGCTGTTCCAGTCCTACATTTTTCCTTTTTCTAACAATATTTTTTTTTATATTGTTTGTAATTGCTAGCTTTAAGATCTTTTCAAAATTCTAAAAGGTTATAGTCGACCCAACTCAAATTTTCGCAATATCTCTCGGCCTAACATCATTTTATTTAATTTTCTATTTTACAACCAACCTTTTATCTAATCCTCAACCGTTTAACCAAAATTCCCCCCTTAAATAACCAATTACATAATACATAATAATAAATTATACCGATACTCAAAAACCCCTTCGTTACTCCAATCTGAGTATAATTGGAAAGAAGTTATCCCACTAGAGTACAGAATACCCATTATCACAGAAAATCATTCCACCCCAACTTGCGCTCATTTCGGAACATTTAAAACATACAATAAAGTTAAATTGAAATATTTTTGGCCAGGAATGTACAAAGATATTTCAAATTTTATTGCCAAATGCGAGACTTGCTTAGCTTGCAAACACCAAACCCAACTAAAACTTGGCCTAATGGGTAAACCTAAGCAATGCTCTCGACCCTTTCAATGCATTTCAATAGATTTGATCGGCCCTTTGCCTACTACACTAAAACACAACAGATTCATCTTTGTCGTTACTTGCTGTTTTTCAAAATACTGCCTCCTCTTTGCGATTAAACGTGCTACGTCATCAGTAATCGTTCATATTCTAGAAAACCTAGTTTTCCTAGTGTACGGAATCCCACAGACCATAATTCTTGACCATGGTCCTCAATTCGTTAGTCAAGAGACAACGGATTTATTCCACTCCTATCAGATCCCAAAAATACACTATTGCGCAATTAAATGCGCCCAACCAAATCCCGTGGAGAGATATAATAAAGTTGTTACCACAGCAATATCCTCATTCATACAGGATGACCACAGGAATTGGGATATCAACCTACATAAGATACAATTTGCTATTAATACTTCCGTAAATGAAACAACAAATTATACTCCTTCTTTCCTTGTATTTGGTCGCGAATTAGTCACATGTGGATCAGCATACGATAAATCTGATCTCACAGATGATATTATATTCGCGCCCAGAGACGAATACGCTGATAATCTTGGTCTTCTCCAGCCTGTCTTCTCCGAAGTACAAGCCCGTCTTTGGAGAGCGCACCAAACCAATTCTTCATCCTATAATAAACATCACCAACATTTCGAATTCAACGAAAATGACATCGTCTGGAAACGAAATTACGCAATTAGTAATTCTCCTAAACACTATTCTGCTAAACTTGCACCCAAGTTTATTAAATGTTCTATCCTAAAAAAAATATCACCCTTAGTATATGTCCTACAAGACATGTCCGGCAAAATGCTCGGACGATGGCATATTAGAGACCTTAAACCTCTCCCCAAAATTCTAAAATAAATAATATACTGTTTTTCCTTAATTAGATTCTTATTTGGCTCAAACTTAGATACTTTTCTCCTAAGCTCCTAACTTGTAAAATATTGTATATAATGTTATACATTTATAATTATATCTCATCCCCATTATACATTTCGGACTCATTACATTTCGTACATACCTACTTAGTACGAATTTATACATTCATTTATACTATTTAATTTATATAACGTTATATTACGTTCATATAACGTTATTCAAAGCTAACTCTACCAGAGTTAGAACAATACTTATTTATATATTTCTTCCCTTGACATAACGTTCATATTTACGTACTTAGGTACATACGTACCGTACAGTACATTTATTAATTCCATTAAGGAATTATCTTATGATATTTTGTAGTAATCCTACATTCCATACGGCATTATTTTGTTGAATAAATTTCAACAATCGTACTCTTTGTAGGTACACATTATTGTAGATATTATATTTAGATTTCATTAATATTCAGCGGGTGGTTACTGATTAATAAGCCTTAATACTAATGGAGAGCGATTTAATGAGTACGTCCTCTACTTAAAGGAGTACTCTATTGAAACTTATTTTGGTTAAACAATTAACCAAAATTTTATAAGATGATGTATGAATGACCTTTGGTATGCATGTTTAAATCGCCTCTCTTGTATGATAAACATTGTATATAACATCCCCACCTTCTAAATTTATCACTCATACCCATATTCATTACATTATATTTACATTACGGAAAAATCCTTTGGCCATAAGCCCCAGGATTTTCCCTTCCAGGGCGACCCCGGTAGTGTAACGGTGCGTGTAACGAAGCGTTACACTATCGACCTTCATACTATTTCTGGCACCATACAAATTCTAAATTCCTTTTTGAAATTCAAATCCTATTCCAAATTCCATTCAATGATTTTCATTTTCAGTTCGATCACATACTTTGATCGATAAACATCATTTTATCTAACGGACTGTACTTCCCAAGTTTCTAAACACGACCGTTTAAGTGTGATTTTTATTAGTAAACGTAATAATTCATAAGTGCGTGCAGTTCAGTATAGTGCTCGTTTTGTGGCCCTGCACACCTTCCAGATATATATCTACATCATCACCAAGGCACATATTGTAAGTTATTTGATTTCTAACCTTCTGAATTACGAAAGTGTTTTTATACATACCTATCTGTTAACACGTAACCTGTATTGTTACAGGTGCCTTTTTATTTAAATAATAAATACCCCTCATCGCTCTGGATCCTGCCTTTTCATTCCCATCATCCCTGTGAGGCTCCTCTACCTGCCCCCTCACAGATTGTACCACAACGGCCTGAAGTCGTTAATTATAGCTGCCGTCAAATGTATTTTTAACTACTTCGATTCGAGGTACTAAACCGTAAAAAATATTTTTAAAACATACGCTTATGTAAGAAAAACGATATCTTTAATATTTTACCTACTTCAGGGTGTTATAATAGTTATTTACGATGCAAGTGCGAAACATAGGAAATTTGCAACGAGTGGTGAATTTTAAAACACGACCGAAGGAAGTAATTACGAGTAACTATTCGCACGTGTATCGTACCGTGTTTTACAGTAGGTACATGACCCTTTAAATTTTCATGTCGTCGTTGTACGATATAAGTGCGAAAAGTAGAAAATTCACAACGAGTGACAATATATTGAGACACGACCGAAGGGAGTGTTTTAAATCGACACGAGTAGCGAATTATATTGTCTATTTGCACGTGTATTGTACAACATTTTACAGCACATATGATGTATTTATTATTTATTTGTGAAACACAGGTTACAATACAGATGACAGTGAGTGGATATATTGCTCTATGACTGTTTAAATATTCCACATAGGCACGTATTATGCTAATTATTGCTCGAGGGTGGAAAAATAGCACCATATGTACCTACTGAAAATATAATTATGAAATCAAAACTAAATACAGAAGAGTACCTATGGCCCGCTTTACAGGATCACCTGCTATAAATTTTGCTTTTATATCATGTTGTAATATTACATGAACATAATTTTTTGAAACCTAAAACGATTGATGTTTTGAAGCATTTGGTTGTTACTTCATTATCGTATTTCATCATAACAGTCTAATATAATTTAGGGACATGAAATTAATTTCATTACAAAGGTGGATGTCTAGGGATGGGATGCCGATTATCAGCCAAAAGATGGCGTCACTGTGCACGAATTGTGGATTTTCACTATTTCTCCCAAAATACAAAGTTTCATAAGATGTGTTGATATGTGCGAAAACTATAAAAAATACTACACCCAAATCGAGACATGTTCAACTCAACATTGTCTCATTTCGTTATTACCGGAATCCAACTGCAAAATATTGCAATTTCTTGCATTCACGCACACTTACGTACTTAAAGTCACCTTAAAGTCAGTGTCAAATGTCAGCAGATTCGTAATGTTACAGTAAAGTAACCTAGAGGGCGCAGCGGATGAAATGTTTATTGTTGAAAAAAGATTGGAAATTAAATAATAAATTCTTGTTTGAGCAACGATTAAGAATTACAAGGCATTCAGAAGCAACTAATGTTTTCGACCATCAACTGTCATGTGCTCGTGGCACCCGTAGCCTCTATTTTGAAAAAAATCAGATTGTAGCTAAGATACATGGTTCAAACCCCGACAATGCCAGTTTTTTTTTATTTTATAATTTTAGCATTCTCTTTTGAATTATTTTAAGCGTATGTTATTCTTCGAAACCAAACTTACGTGAGTAAAATATTTTCAGTATTTTAATTATTTTTTAATAATATTATGGGAAGATTTATAAAAGTATTTTTATTTTCCGGTTTTCAAAGGATATAAATAATGATTAAAATAATTAAAAAAAAGTCATGCATGAGGCTAATTAGGATCGCAGAATAGGTACATAAGAAGTCAACTATCGACGAAGTATAGCTGGTCAAGCAGATCTTGTCAGTAGAAAAAGGCGGCAAATTTGAAAAATGTAGGCGCGAAGGGATATCGTTCATAGAACATTTGGATTTTGCGCATTTTTAGGGTTCCGTACCCAAAGGGTAAAACGGGACCCTATTACTAAAACTTCGCTGTCCGTCCGTCCGTCCGTCCGTCCGTCTGTCACCAGGCTGTATCTCACGAACCGTGATAGCTAGACAGTTGAAATTTTCACAGATGATGTATTTCTGTTGCCGCTATAACAACAAATACTAAAAACAGAATAAAATAAAGATTTAAATGGGGCTCCCATACAACAAACGTGATTTTTGACCAAAGTTAAGCAACGTCGGGAGTGGTCAGTACTTGGATGGGTGACCGTTTTTTTTTTCATTATGGTACGGAACCCTTCGTGCGCGAGTCCGACTCGCACTTGCCCGGTTTTTTTACTGACAAGATTTGCTTGACCAGGTATAAAATAAAAGTTTCCAAAATTTTATTGAAATGATATACCTACACGAAATAATCAAATACAACACATTTACTTAAAATAACTTTTAAAATAAGGCATATAAAAAGATGAAACAAAATAAATAAATAAATACAAAAAGAAATGAGTCTTTGTTCGTGGTTTGAACCATGTCATGCTGTTCAACTTGTTAGACTTATACTCAGTAGCTAAAAGCCACTAGACCATTTGACCATAGTAGACCCGGGCGAAAAATGCCTTCTTATTTAAGTAACCCATTACTGTCAAAAATATCAAGTTTGAATTGATTTGAAATATAATTTTTCATTGTCGACTTATTGACATCCAAACGTTGCGAGCATGTTGTACTTTAAACCATTTGGCAACGTCGCACGGGGAATTCTTCTGAAAATGTATGTCCTTTTATATTTTGATATTTATGGATATATGAGGATTCTTCTACTTATGTTGCAAATTGATTAAATTATCGAGAGAAAAATGCAAATGCAAAGAAAACAAGAAATATCCGTTTCATTTCTCATGCTATTGATTCGGTTAAATTGTGTTCTAATGTATGGGGAAGACAAACTAATTATAGCCAGCCTTTTATGAATGTAGTATGATACCATAGGGTATGGTGCTTTACGCACACTAGCGTCCCTTCCCCTCCCCCTGACGCAATCCCCCCTTTTTGCATGAAATATGTCCCGGTTCACAGTTTTTTACATTTTTTGAGGAAAGAATATATTTTAGGAAAAAAGGGTCAATGAAAGAAAAATAATCCTTAATAAATTCTTAATAGTTAAAAAAGGTCATATTGATTTTTTTACATGTTGCACATTCATGTATTAGCTTGTTAAAATTCGAAATAACATAGTTTTTACTTAGGATTCGAAACTCATTTATTATACACGGTGTAACACGAGGAAACCGAATAATTTTGACAGCGTATTCCTGATCATATTTAGAGACAAAAATGTCCTATAAACGTTTTTGAAATGCGGCTAGTTTCAGAGTTAATACCAATTTAAAAAAATAAAACAAGTTTTTATTGTTACATAGTTCAAAACGCCTTTTTGATGGCGATGTTGTTACTATGGGATTTAGTCTAAATATCCTTATTGATATGTCAAAAAGTGACAATTAAGTAACACGTTGCAAAAACTATGTTTTACGAAAAAAAAGTAAAAATCCATGTTAAGTGACAAGTTTACCAATAACATTTACTTTTTATGTACATACATATATATTCAAAAAATTAAAAAATGGCGGCCAAGTGCGAGTCGGACTCGCGTTCCAAGGATTCCGTATATTACACAATTTTTAACAATGTATTTTTTATTTTATTTATTTAGATATTTAATTCAGGGAACAAGGCCCATATTACAAATACCTTACAGACTAACATACATATGTATTTTATAAACTTAAAACTAAACATTATTTATGCGAAACGTGAGTGAAATCTTTAAAAAATCCGTAGGAGTCGGATCAAAAACTGTAATTAAGTCCGACTCACGCTTGACTGTACATTTCTAATAGGTTTTCCTGTCATCTATAGGTATAGACCTTATATGTATTTTTTAAAAATTTTAAACCTAGTAGTTTCGGAGATAAAGGGGGAGGGGGGAATAGTCATTTTTTGCCTATTTTCTTGAATAACTTCTAAACTGTTTATTCGAAAATTATAAAAAATATATATTTGAGATCCTTACAATAAGCTCTTTCATTTGATATGTAACATGATATAGTTTGAAAATTTTTATTTTTGAATTTTTTCATTTACCCCCCAAAAGTGGCCCCCATGTTTAAAATTCATTTGTTTACAAACTTACATATGTGTATCAGATTTCAACTTGATTGGTCCAGTAGTTCCGGAGAAAATCGGCTGTGACAGACGGACAGACAGACAGACGCACGAGTGATCCTATAAGGGTTCCGTTTTTTCCTTTTGAGGTACGGAACCCTAAAAACAATAAAAAAAATTGTTTTCGGCGAAATTGACCTAAACTCATACAAACATTTTTTCCTTCTTTTAATTTGACCTCAGAAATAAAATCTTTCGCATTTCTTGAGGACACCTTGTGTAATAAGTGTTATAAAATGAATATAACCTTTTTTACTAAGAATTTAATAAGGAACTATTTCTTTCATTGACACTTTTATCCTAAAATGTATACATGAGGTCAAAAAAAAGGAAAAGATGTAATATGTGTTTAGGTCAATTTCGCCAAGAAAAAAAATTTTGCTTGGTTTTTTTTTTTTAATTTTATGAATGAATTTGTATATAAAAATTAAATGCTATTGGTAAACTTGTCACTTAAAATGGTTTTTATTCGTAAAACTTAGTTTTTGCAAAGTGTTACTTGTCACTTTTTGACATATCAATAAGGATATTTAGACTAAATCCCATAGTAGCAACATCGCCATAAAAAAGGCGTTTTGAACTATGTAACAATAGAAACTTGTTTTTTTTTTATTGGTATTAACTCTGAAACTA
Organism: Cydia fagiglandana; assembly: GCF_963556715.1. Taxonomy (NCBI): domain Eukaryota; kingdom Metazoa; phylum Arthropoda; class Insecta; order Lepidoptera; family Tortricidae; genus Cydia; species Cydia fagiglandana. The sequence goes on from NC_085947.1 coordinate 9,515,571, forward strand.
GGCGAATTTCAAAAAAGTTTATAGGACATTTTTGTCTCTAAATGTGATCAGGAATACGCTGTTAAAATTATTCGGTTTCCTCATGTTACACCGTGTATAATAAATGAGTTTCGAACCCTAAGTAAAAACTATGTTATTTCGAATTTTGACAAGCTAATACATGAATTAGGTGCATCATATAAAAAAAATGAATATGACCTTTTTATTAAGAATTTATTAAGGATTATTTCTTTCATTGACACTTTTTTCCTAAAATGTATACTTTCCTCAAAAAATGTAAAAAACTGTGAACCGGGACATATTTCATGCAAAAAGGGTGGGTTGCGTCAGGGGGAGGGGAAGGGACGCTAGTGTGCGTAAAGCACCATACCCTAAGGTATCATACTACATTCATAAAAGGCTGGCTATAAGTAGTTTTTCAAAAAGCACAATTTGACCGAATATATGAAAGAGGGTCATTGTTGTTGTAAAAAGGTGTGCAGGAAATGATACGTTTCTGCACTAGAGCAGTTTAGGTTCCAATTCCAAGTACGATTTTATTATTCTTTTTACAATAAGCAATTGAAATTTGGGTATAAATGGATTTGTTATACAATTTCCATTCTGATATTTGACTCCCCATTCCATAAATTACTTTTGGCCAAATTGTTAATTGAAAATACCTACTCTCAAAAATACCTACTATAAAAATGTATTTAAAAAAACACATGCATTTTACTTTCCTCGTATGCGAAATGAAAAGTAGAGTGTTTTAACTCGGGTGAAAGGCAGCATTTTTGAAAAAAAACTAGGCAAGTGCGAGTCGGACTCGCGCACGAAGGGTTCCGTACCATAATGCAAAAAAAAAAAACAAAAAAAAGCAAAAAAAAACGGTCACCCATCCAAGTACTGACCACTCCCGACGTTGCTTAACTTTGGTCAAAAATCACGTTTGTTGTATGGGAGCCCCATTTAAATCTTTATTTTATTCTGTTTTTAGTATTTGTTGTTATAGCGGCAACAGAAATACATCATCTGTGAAAATTTCAACTGTCTAGCTATCACGGTTCGTGAGATACAGCCTGGTGACAGACAGACGGACAGACGGACGGACAGCGAAGTCTTAGTAATAGGGTCCCTTTTTACCCTTTGGGTACGGAACCCTAAAAATGTCATGTTATTGTTATGCACAAGCAGAAGATATTATAGAATCTTGTTTATTTACAAGAAGATGACATTTTTCTCCACATGCCTATATATTTTTGAGAAAAATATAGCTAGGTATTTTAGTTTAAAAATCAATGTTACAATAAATATAGGCTTTTCCAGAGAACATTTACCGAAACGAAAGCAGAATTCACAAGGGTTTTCGGTGGACGACCGTAACGCGAATGATTGTTTGGACTGACCTTTCTATAAATATATAAATGTATTTTATTGTGTAATAATCATAATAATTATTAAGTTATATTAAATCTGGGAATGAAATTATATCAGAAAGGAGATTCTTAAATGAGTAGGTATACAGTATACTCGTAACATGCTTTGTGCATTAAATATACCTCCCTCTATTGAGTGAAAATAAAACAAAATACACAGGTAATCTGTGTTGCGGTTTTAAAGTGCCATCTGTTACACCTTTGACAAATTAAAAATGATTACTTGTCAAATGAAGTCGCCATGTTAGAATTACACCGATACTATAAGCATCACTCACACAAACAAGCAATGAGGCAAAATTTTACCAAAATTCAAAGGCTTTTTTCTTAATAATTTTAATCAAAATCTAGTATTTTTTTACGTTAAGCGAAGACAGAAATATATATACTACCCAAACATTACATATACAAGTGAAGAAACCCTATATAATAGGAGCTAGGGTGCCAAGAAAGTTGTATGAAAATCGAGCAAGGAGAACCACCTTAAGTAAACATTGGTATCAACATTCAATTTCATGGCAAAGTACAGTTTGCAGAAAACAAATACAAAATACATCTAGTATTTTGAATCTTTATTTTTTATAAACAAAATGAAAGACGCTAAAATGTTTTGAGGTTTGAATAGATAAAATTTTTTTTTCCTTGGATTTTGATGTCTATACAGGGTGATTCATGAGACGTGAGCAGGACTAATCCTGCACACTCAGTAACTGATAATTGATCGATCACCGTCGTATTTAGGTGAAACAATCACACTTTTTCCTATTTTTTAACTTTTTGGCGAGGGCAAATTTAATTCTCTACAATCATGGTCACCCTACAAGACCTAATTAATAAACATAAAACCTCTTTAACCGTAATGCCAGCATTATGATTACGAAGAAAATAAACTGTCAAACTTGAGTGAGATACGAGTTTTCAAAAGTAACCAGTCCGTGATGACATTCAATTTGACACAGAATATCGGTAGTTTAGTATTCTAGCTGTAGGGTGACCATGCATGTCGTAAATAAATTAATAACTTTTTTTTTCAACACGACTAGAAAATTAACGTTAACCTCACTAATACTGATACGAAACAGTTGCTTATAATTTACGAAATGCGCTGTGTTAGTCCTGCTCACGTCTCCTGAATCACCCTGTATATATCCATTTTCAATGACTAAGACCCTGTCCACATTAGAGTCTGTGCGGAAAGAGAAGAGTCGTGGGATTTGAGGGCGCGCCAGTGCTATTTTATGGTTTTTGCTATGCTGACAACACTGGTCACGTGATTATAGTACGACACTAAAGGTCATGATACTTGTATCCCTTTTGTTCCGGTTTTTTACCACGGCTTACTAAACGGAGCCTGGTGGTGGTGTCGGCTCGTCAAATCAATCCTCTGATTTAGCGCAGGCACTAGTTTTCTTTTTAAAACACACTCTTGTTTTTATGTCTCACATACTAAAAAGTGACAGTGCGATTGACAAAACTGCTAAAACTAGTTAAGAATTTGTAACTTTAGTACCAAACAACTGTAATTTTAGTACCAAACAAGATAGAGTCTCATTTATGTACTACCTAATATGTGCAGTCCAACAGTTATTTTAATACAAAACCGGGTAGATCGGGTAGAAATTGGGCATTAGACCTGTAATTTTACTATCTGGGATATATTTAACCAATTGTAAACTTGACTTGTAATGTATCTGTACATTATTAATAATAAATATGAATATGAATAAAAATAGTGCATAAGTAGGTAGGCCTTATTGGGATATGTCCGGTTCTCTCATCTCACGATATTTTACTTCGCCGAAAAGTCTGCTAAATATGAAATACTTATAATTTCGTAACTAACAGAACCTAGTAAACGAACTTACAAATAAAGAAATATTTTTATGAAAAAGTTTTATTCTTTGTAATCGAAGTCTGAATTAAAATATTCAATGTCACTTATGTTTGAGCTAGTTTCAGAACAACCAGGGACTGATGTGAGGAACTGGATGTGCTTGAATCCGGCACGTAGATTACGAATTCTTGCATATCACCTACTTAGCGGTCTTTTATTCGAGATACCGTAGGTACTTTTACACAATCCTGAAAAAAAATTACATATAAATGTGCATAAAATGGCAAGTATCAAGACTATTTGTCAGTTATTTTAAAGATCATGAATGACCTGCATATTTATGAAAATTAATATATTTTGAATTAATATACTTACCGATTATGTACCGGAGACAAGTTACTTAGGGGGCTTATTAAATAGGTAATTATTTAATATTAAATACAACATCAATACCCGTGAATAGCGGAAACACGTTCCGCGACTTTTTGTAAGTCGATAGTCGGCTTTTAGCCGTTTTCTTCCCGCTGACAAAACCGAACAATGTTAAATATAATTTTTCGTGGTTTTATGTACGGTTTCATCGTGTTTTGAAAATATTTTATGCATAAAACTTGCGGTTTTTGTTAATATAATATACAATGACAGAAGTTTGTTTACTTTTTACAAGACATATGTCAACGGTTTGATTGCCATATAAAATTTAAAATGTTAGTTCCCGTTTCTGCCACGACTCTTCTCTTTCCGCACAGACTCTAACTGAGGTTATGGGAAGCTAAGGCAAGGTATTTCAACCTCTTTGCTTTTAGACAGATGTTTTATAGTGTTGTAACCAGGGGTTTTCTTTGTGTAATATTTATGTTGACATTTTTGTTAATTATGTTATGATTAATTATGTAAGGCTCTGTTTTAGATTTTCCAACAATTTTATAGTCTTCATTAGACTAAAGTGTGCTAAGGTGGGTATCGACGTATCGACGCATAGCAAGTCAATTTCTAAATTATGTTTGCTAAAATTTCCTTCACTATTATATTTGCTTCAAGCGTGTTTAATGCGGCGATGACAAATTTTATTAAATTATCACCACTTTCTTATTCGGCACTTATTATATTTCGAATGCAAAATGAGTACTAAGGTTCCATGACATATTTAGAACATAAACCCCTTATAGTTAAAGTTAGCTGCATAATTAAGCTTAACATAAAAAGAAAATAACCATTATTTTTAATATTCGAATGTATTTGTTTTTTTACTAACCTCACCGCAGGCTTGCGGGTGTCGTGAAATCGGACGTTGATGATACCGAAGTTTATTTTTTCCTACATTTGTGATTAATTTAATTTGGAACGCCAAAAACGACGATGTCTATTTCAATAGAGTTTCTAAAAATAAAATAAAAACTGCCTCAAAGTAAAACTAATTTACGCTCAACTTTTTATCTGAAGTCAATTTTCTGCAGTGTCATCAATGTCATCATTCGCTTGCCCTTATCTCATTCACTTAAAATAACTTGCTCCCAGAGGGGCTACCGCGAAAACGGAAAATCGCAAATTGCGGGGATGTTTCTCTTTTACTCCAATGAAGGCGTTATAAGACTGACAGAGAAAAATGCCCGCAATTTGCGAACTTCAATTTTCGCGGTTATAGCCCTGAATCTCGCGAACTAAATTGACTTGAGATTGACAGATAAAATGATACCATGAATAGCAAAGAAAAAATAGTCACGAGTACCTATGTCGATAAAATAACATCGAAAAGTAAGAAATTGCATTACTACCCATGTGATAATTCATAATGGATCATAATGTAAAACATGGAAGATATTTCGATTAGTTGAAATCACCCCGCAGTCGAAATTGCACATGGGTGCACCTTACCTGGGTGTACCTTATACGACTTTCATAGTAAGAAGTGGGCCCCTTTTCATCCCCTTAAGGTCTGAGATCAAAACTATCCTTTGTTGTTTCCCGAGACTCGGCTTGTCTCCATGCCAGACACCGCTCTTTAAGGCTTGTTTACATTTTTGCGAAGTAGCAAGTGCAGGTGAGAAGTGATTAGTTAACATAACCTGTGACGTTCTACGGGTAAAGGTACCTAAGTAAGGCGCTTACGCTATTATTAACGCCGCTCCAATATTATTGCGGCGCTATTCAACGTAAGAGCCAGCCGCCATAAGGTACCTTTTGCCATCAAGTGTTAGTGTTATTCAATCGTTTAGGTAGAATATGCATTATTTATTTGTGCGTTGTCCAGGTGCAAGTGCGAACTCATGGACAAAAATAAGGGCGAAAACTGATTAGAATTACGAAATTTTTAAGCAATAAACAAGCAGATACGGTTGTGTTTATAATGTTTATATAGACGAAACTCCGAGTGAGGGTACCTGGGTGTGCGGGGGCAACTACGTTTAATCACTTTACTTCGCACTCGCACTTGTCATTAACAGCGTGACCGTTTAGAAGTTGATTTTACTAATCACTTGACACCTGCACTTCTCAGCAAGTGCAGGACAGCCTGCATTTGCTATTTAGCACAGTGTAAATACGTCTTTAAAATAGCTGTCCTAATTGTTAAATGTCAATGGCGTTGAAATTTTACACTGTGAAATGTCACGTTTATTCAGTAAACGTCTAGATTCATACCTAAATAATGAGTCCTACATCTTTCGGGAGATTTGTTACTGCCTCGAAAATACTAAGTACTACCTATTTACTTGAAAATAATTGTAAATATTTGCTTGTCTTAGATTCTAAGACAAGCAAAGTGAAATATTATAATCTTCTAAGACTTAGAAGATTATAATATTTCACTGACTACATGAGAACTTCTGTTACGTATGTAAATATTGCTCAATGACGCAAAGTAAAATGTGATTAACATTAGTTAGGTTAGGAATCATACCTATGTACATATTTAGTAATATTTACATTACATTGTATTTGTATGTCTTAAAAAATGCAAAAAGAAAACAGTCGTTCTCTGAACTAGCGGATGGCGCTGGAGCTAATATACGGCGTTGCATGAACAAGAGATTTCCTTTGGCAGGATTGGTCCTTAGGACCCAGGGATGGATTCAATAAGTGGAGCCACCGAGATTTTTGATGTAAATTTTTAGGGGGGGGGGGGGGCTCTCAAATTGATCTTGATATCTGTATCATTTAAGCTACTAGGTCAAGTTTGGTATCGTTTCCGTATAAATCGGGGGTGCCAAATTCACCATTCCGAAGTAAAAACACATAAAATACTTTTTTTTCAATTCCTCTTCACGCTTAAACTGCTAAACCAATTTAGTTAAAATTTGGTACAGAGATAGTTTGAGTCCCAGGAAATAACATATCATGCTTTTAATCTCAATAATTATCCCTTAAGGGTGTGAAAAGGGAGGAGGAAATTTGTATGGGGATTCAATAACCGCTGAACCGATTTAGATAAAAAATTTGATATTGTAGAGATATTTTCAGTGCCGGGGAAGAACATAGAATAGTATTTATTTAAAAAAAAAACCTTAAAATTTTAAAGGTAAGGTGTAGGATTGTATGGGAAATCAATAAACGCTGAACCGATTTCATTGAAATCTATGTCTACATCTTTGATTTAGTTGAAAATGATACTAAACTTGACTTAGAACCTAAACTTAAAAAAATATGAACCTCAAACGTCGCAGACGCTTAAACCCCCCCCCCCCCCACACCCACCTACATCAAAAATCTGGATGGCTCCACTTCTTAAATCCATCCTTGGGTCCTAAGGACCAATCCTGCTAAAGGAAATCTCTTGTTCATGAAACGCCGTGGTTGACCTTTTTTTGCTCTGAGCAAACACAACTAAACACATATTTGAATATTATTATCCCATCAAAAACATTACATGTAAAAAGATGCAAGTCTCGCAATGCAATTCTTCTACTACAAAAAAGTTTTGAGATGTAATGTGAACCCAAGTCGGTTATTTTAGTCAGTGCCAGGGGGTGTTAAACCGTATCAATAAGATCCCTTTAATTTTTAATACGTATAATTACTTGGTCATGTTGATTATGTCGCCAATATGTCGCCATTATGTCACCGTTATGTCGCCATTATGTTGCCAATATGTCGCCGTTATGTCACCATTATGTCGCCGCTATGTCGCCGTTATGTCGCCGGTATGTCGCCATAGGCCAAAAGGTATAAAAGGCCAGTGCGGAGCGTTGGGGGGAGCATTCATTTTTCAACCATCGGGCTAGCAGTGATTATCCGTTTTGGGGAATGGGACTAAGGGATCACCATCCCTAGCTTTTGAATATTAAAATAGATAAGTAATTATGATGACTGATGGATACTTGACGCTTCTTTTCATCATCATCTAGGTGGTTTAGGTTACGCAGTGTTGGTCATAGCCCTTCCGGGTAAATTGGTAGGGTAGGTGTTCCGATTGATGCTTGCAAATCGGACTAAGACCTTCCAGACCTGCATCGGGCATACGGAGTAGCACGTGTGAATAAATACACATCGTTTAGAAAATGATAGTTAACTGTAATTAACTTTGAAATGCTAGAGTGTAAAAGAGCTTACCTCTGGAGTGCTGCTTCTACGTTATCCCGGAAACTTAGTAGGTGTGACAGGATTTTACCAAAACCATTTTTATACAGGGTGTTTGGTACATCGTTTGCCAAATTAAAACGGCCGATAGGTTGAGTCATTTGCTATCTTCTCAGGCCTAGAAATTTTTAATTTGGTGCAAAAAAAAATCTTCTATGACAGTTTTTCGTAAATTTCTAATTTTTACTAAAAAATAAACTAAAACCATGACCAATTTTGTTTTTCTAGGCATGAGAAGATAGCAAATGAACCTATCTGCCGTTTTAATTTGGCAAACGATGTACCAAACACCCTGTATATTTGTATTATCATACATGCTGCAGTACTTTATAGTAAATTTACTTTACACTAATAAATTCTGAATAATTTTCTATTTCTGTAATTCAGTATAATTTTCTTTAAATTATTCCTTACTATCATAAATAATTAATATTCCATAATATCTGTTATTAAAATCTAGGTAATAATAAATAAAACCAGAGTCCAAAATTTAGTTGATACTCATTAAAGAATTTGAGGTTGCCGTTCACTTCAGTGGGGTCCTAACTTCTAGCTAGACGATCACATGGCCATAAATATTTTAGGGGTAAATCTAAAGGGGGTGTTTATGTTATGGTAAGTAAAGTAAGTAAGGGGCGAGGGTGACACATACCTCCCTTATTGCACACTGTAAGTTTGCGAAATTGCTACGGTGAGGATTTCATCCAACAATTTTCATATAGTTAATTATCCAATTAGTTCAGAATTTGTACTTTGGTTTACGACTTCAACTTAGTATTACCTACTTGTATTACAAAAACAATTACATAATCTTCGTTTCCGAGTATTAATTAATTCCCTTCTCTGTAATAACATTTCCTTCTAGGTAACGCGCTTGAATATTATAATATAGCTAGTTAGAATGTAAGTACCTATACATATACATATATATCGGAGCCGCAAACCTGCTGTTGTTTCCCACGTTTTATCCAATGAACCTTATGTACTTACCTAATACATAATTCATATCTCAATGGGTGCCATTCATTATATTTATAATAGGGATGTTGTCTAAAGATACGAATTTATATTTATAAATAGTTATCTAATTTGACTGCGTTAGTACAGTAATCGTTAATTGTTCAATGAATGTAAAAATTAATCAATACTTAATATCTTATCAATACTTGCCAGGCATAGGAGTATTCATAGTCGATATTAACATTAAAATTAGAGTATAAAAAGAGATAATTATGGACTTATTAAAATTATAATTACCACATTTTCTATAAGCCGAACATTTCAAATAATAGGTGACATTTCAATCACAAAATTTCCGGGAGGCACAGATATATTAAATATAAATATTTTTTCACCTCAGCAGCTCGAACAAGGGTACTTTGCTTCTTAAAAACAGTGAGCAAAATGCGATTTTGCTCACTGAGTCATATTGTCTCACTCAGTGAGCAAAATCGCATTTTGCTCACTGAGTGAGACAAAATGAGTGAGCAAAATCGCATTTTGCTCACTGAGTGAGACAAAATGTCATTCAAGTGACCTTTATAGTCAAATGTCATTTCAACATGCGGGGTCTAATACAAGTTCGATATACTTGGGTTCTATTATCTCTGTCCCTCTAGGTATGGTCTCACTGCTTAGGGTGAAAAATTTTGTGTACTACACGAGATCAAAGTTATTTACATCTCGTGCGCTTTTGAATCCCTTACTACGCTCAAGATTCTAAATTACTCGCTACGCTCGTGAATCTATTACAGAATCTTTCGCTTGCACGGGACTCAAAATAAGCACTCGAAGAAATATCAAACTTTGATCTCTTGTTTTACAAATAACTATTAATAGCTATGTTAAAATTACTGAATGAGATTGAGGATGAGTATAACTTAAATATTAATGTTAATATCGGCTCCACAGCTCACTTGTCTTACCGTGCTATGAAAACTTCAAAACCTGAGTGTAACTTATGGTACAAGTTTATTGGTTTTGACCAGGCTATCATAGCCATATATAACTACGTTCCATTTTTAGGATATTAATTATCGTACTGCGACAGTTGTCTTGTGTTATATAAGCTGGGCTAATAATAAGTTTTTCTTTTTGCAGATCAACAAACAAAGATGATACGATTATTGCCCAAATACGAACTGCAGAATAGATGACTCAATCGTGAGAAATAGTATCATAGAGCGACCACCATTCAAATGTAGCGTTAAGTGATGAACAATACGTGACAATGTTAGCCGACGACACCCGGTACGGCAATGACACTTCATACAGGAGCGGGTTTTCTAACTACATTTATGAACCAAGTTTGCTGTCGCTTCTTAATGGTAAAAACCGGTCAAGTTTCAAGGATGTGCTCGTCGCCCTGGAAGACTGGAGGAGTAGGAACAACATCTCTGTCAGGGTTAGCAGCGAGTGCTCGGAGCTGGATTACTGCTCGGGGGAGTTTCGAGATATTATACTCGCTTACAACAGTATACATGGATACGTTAGCCTGTTGGTAAGTAAAATTATCACTATTTTTTAAACAGTCATTTTATTTAGGTAGCTGTAGTACCAGTCTGGACCCTTATTACTTAGGGAATAGAGTTCACTGAAAAATATCATGCTACTTGTCATTCAGCTAGTTAATTAATTATCTATAATAAATAATCCTAATTTTTATTTAGGTACTTACTCCGAGTAAATCCGTCAATACCTACATACTGAAAATTAAACATTATAATTTAAAACTTTAATTAAAATATAATGTTTGCCATGCACGCAAAAAACACGGAAAACTATTTGTACATAAATATGATCTCAAATAGGCGTAGTGATGTGACGACCCCATCACCCGCTGGTTTTACCAGTGCCATCAGTTAACGCAGGGCAGCTTGTCGGCGGCTTGTGGCGAGTTGTTGAGGAGTAGCGACTTCATGTCTCGAGTTGCTACAATTAAAATTGCAATGATTATCAAGAAGTAAAATTATGTTGCGCAGGTATGCCTGTTTGGTAGCCTGGCGAACGCCCTGAACGTGGCGGTGCTGACGCGGCGCGACCTGGCCGCGGCGCCCATCAACCGGCTGCTCAAGTGGCTGGCCGTGGCCGACGTGTTCGTCATGCTCGAGTACGTGCCCTTCGCCGTCTACAGGTACCTGGTGAGTGCCCTCTGTTTGGTAGCCTGGCGAACGCCCTGAACGTGGCGGTGCTGACGCGGCGCGATCTGGCCGATTCTGTAACGTCCATAGCACAAAGATAATTTCTAAAAAAAGCCTGGCCAAGTGGGACTTCGTTTAAAATGCTCTAAAATGCTTGTGTAAACTTAAGCTCTTTCAAATTAGACACATTAGATTTTCTGTTTGCATTTCAAATAAAACAAAGAAAAATTAATCCCTTTGTAGATTTTTCTAAATGTGTTTAAATTTAATTAAAGATAATGCTCAGATTTTGCCTTTCTCCTAATTGCTGCGAATTGTATTCGTTTCTTACTAGGTATAGACTATTTTGTTGACTTTGCTGACTGATTAACTTTTTCATTTCATTTCACATATTTATTTATTGCAAAGTCATGCACATATGAGTCGCTTAACTTCAAACTCGGGTAAATCCATTGTCAGATTATGCTATTTTGGTATTAAGAAAAGGTAATAGGGTAGATATTTGCTGAGAGGGTCGAATGGATTTACCCAAATTTGAAGTTCAGCGACACATATACATATATACTGAGGGAAGTAGTGTCACCCAATGTATGAGACGTGCAAATTTTGGTATCGGATGAATTCACTTAGCACATATGTAATATACGTAAAGCTAAGCTATTTGAGCCCGGTAGACATCCGCCACCCCCTGGCAGGTAGGCAGGGGGGCAGTCAAAGTAATTTGTAATGGATTCAAGCTTTCAACTCCTTTTTAACTTGTTAGAGGATGAATTTTTAAAAGCGCTGAAATTACTTTTATTGTATTCTAATAATATGCACATATAAATAACGTAGTCATAAGCCAAACTAACAATTGTATGGATAAAATTTATCTGAAATAAAGAATTAATAATAATAATATAAAAAGTTTCAAGCCCCACACTCGAAAAAAATTATGATCTTCATACAAATTTTCAACCCCTATTTCGCCAATCGCCACCTTAGGGGATGAATTTTCAAAAACGCTGAAATGAGTTTTCTTGTATATTATCTCTTAACGACTTTTTATTACTATTAATCATCATGCGTATTATACAAAGTTTCCTAAATTAAGTAATACATTAAAATATGTTACAATTGTTATAATATTTCATCTCACGTAAATAACAAATTTTACACATTATTTGAAATTAAATTAATAAATAGTCAGTACCTACATGGTTAATAATTATGAATAAAATAAATACTTATTTAAAAAGTCACTAACAGAATAATAACTTTTATCTAGTAATAAAACTTTTTAATTTATTTTTGAAGATCGCATTTTGAGGTTCTTGCTTAATCGCTTTTTTCCTCAGATCCTGCCGGCACAAGAGGAGAGGCCGCACTCGTGGGCAGTGTACATGCTGTTCCACATGCATTTCACACAGATCTTGCACACTGCGTCCATACTCCTCACGCTGTCCCTGGCTGTCTGGCGATATATAGCTATCAAGTAAGTGAAACAATTGGGACTATTTATCATTTGCCAATTAAACCAGTATGACTATAATCCTGAGTATGCAGACCTACAATATCTACTACATTAATGAACAGTCGCCATCAGATATATCGGAGCGGCCAAGGTGTTCACAATATCTGAGCACGCGCTCTAACTCCCTGACAATAGAGGCGTGTTCAGATATTTGTGAGCACCTTGGCCGCTCCGATATATCTGATGGCGACTGTACCTTCCTACTTCTCGCGTACATATTTTGATTAAATTTTACAAACAGGTATCTTATGGACTTGTCAATTTTAATATAGACATACAAGTCATTAAAAACGGGTCACTCATCTCGTATTTTAAGTCGATGATTGCCAAAGGATACTTAGGTAAGGATTGTAAGGATGCCTTGACAGTTCAGGCGCGTATATATTATTATCATTCCTTCCTCCTCCGGGAAAAGCTACACAGTAAGTAATATTAATATTAAATGGCAACTAAACTTTTATTAGTGATAGCTTAAGTTACCTATTAAGTGTCTAGTTCATAATTTTGCACTTAGTAAATTAACTTTATTAAAAGCTCCCAGATAATTTCACAGGATTATTATATTTAATCGTCCAAGTAGATTCTTTATTACTAAGGACTGGGTTGGTTTTCATTGTTACAATGAAGTAATGGAGCATCATTAAGTAGATAAATCGTTGCAAAAATTGCAGACGAAATTAATCCTATTAAATATAACAATGTTGAATTATGCTCCGTTAAGAAAATCACATATGAAAAAAGCAACAAAAATAATAGGAAAAAGATTGCTAAAGTTCATAAGAAAGTTTGCAGTATATAATAGAATCCAATATAATATTATGGAGTGTAGAAGGAATATAATATGCTAGAATATGCTGAGTTAATAGAGAATATTACGCGAAACTCCACGTAGGGGGCGCCACTACCACAATCCATCACAATCTGGGGGTCTCCCGCGAATCAAGAAAATCGAAATTTCGTTATCTAACCTCTCTATCACTCGTGCATATTCGACAGATAAAGAGGCAGATAACTAAATTTCGATTTTCGCGTTTCCCGGTAGGCCCTTGTTAACAAACTCCCAAAAAACTGTTTAAGGCACGGTATGTATAAGTTACTCTATTGTTTTCTATAGGCGCTAGTGCTGCAATCTGGCGGCAGAACATTGCAGAAATACACAGTATTAACTAAAATTACACGTAGGTACATAAAATATACAACTCATTACGTTATTTTAATACCACAAGAGATCCGCGCCTCATTTCCAAACGGGAAAAATTCCAAAGTCGAACAGCTTGGAACATAAAAAGAAAATTGAACTAGGTGGATAGGATGAAAAGAAGCGTATTGCGTGAGTGCGTGACTACGTAACAGAACGCGGATAATTGAAAAGCTTTTAAGAGAGCGGGGAGTTCCGGGAAAGAAAAATATATAATAAAGGATGACTCACGCTAGACCGGGCCGTGCCCGGACCGGGGCGGGCCGGAGCGAGCCGACGCAGGAGCTGTCAGGAGCGCCACCGTGACCGGGCCGTTCCGGGGCCGAGGCGTCAGGGCCACCCGTTTATTACATTAACACTAGTGTTGTCCGAGCAATGCCCGAGCCTCTAGTGTTTACATGTAGGAACTCGAGTCCTTTGAGTCTGAATTTGATGTAGGCACAGCTCGTTTTAAGACTCTGCGCTTAAAAAACTTCTCCCGACTTCTGTCCTTTGTAGTCCTTTTTAAGAGCAACTCAAAAGGACAAGAGCCTCCAAATAAAGACTCCGTGAAAAAATTTATAGGTTTTTCCTATATAACAGTAACGAAATTAAGCGTTATTTTATGATTTATGTACGTATCTAATCTACAAATTATACATAAAGACAATGCATTTCGATTTTTTTTTTGTAAAAAAACGAGAGTTCTCTGAAAAGTACTCAAGTCTCTACAAGAGACTTTGGTCTCTATCTAGTTGAAAAGAACTCGAGTTTAAACTTAATTATAAGGGTCAGAAAATTGAGTAGTCTTCAAGCAGAGGATTCAAAGGATTCGAGTCCTACCCAGCCCTATCCGAGCCGACCGGGACGTCCGAGCTGACTGTTCATGACAAATGTCATAATAAATGTCAATCAGATTGAAAACAATGGTTCGATCGGAAATCGGAAGCAAGCGGATATGGAAGGAAATAATATAATCAAAATATTGGCCCTAGCTGCCTTAATGACTGATTCAGAGGCTACTGCATACTCTAGGGCGTACATCCACGTCGACACGTTCGGAAAAATAAGAATAGGTACATACAACATGATGTAAAGAGCTTTATTTACATATGACTCAAGATTCTTTCGAAGCCGTCCACACGGCAGAATTAAACAACGTTTGGTAAAACAAAAACAAGATTTCAGAAACCAATATCCAGCATTCACCGTCTGGCTCTCTGCTTAAGGTAAGATATGGAAATACAGTGCATGTACCTATTAATAAATATGTATAATCATGTGCCAAAGTATATTAAGCTATTAAGAGGAAAGGGAATGACCGGTTCTCCATACAAACATAGTTCCCGTTTTCCTCACTGGATATTGATATTATGGAATATTTAGGTAGTCGTCAGCAAACTGTAGTGGTACCCAATGCATTTAGTTACATTCTACAAATGTAGATTTTTCAGCTTATCTGGTTTTGACATTATTTTCTCCCATCAATGCCACGTTCTTCAGTGTTCATGTGTTCAGTTCAGATATGTTCAATTTCAGGAACCCATGCATGAAAAACGAGTTTAAAAGAGGAGAAATTTCCAATGGCTGCGACAAAGTAACAAAAATTTAAAAAGTATCGGTATAAGATAATTTCAGACAAGCTGTTTTCGGCCACAGCGAATACAGTACCACCACTAAGAATGTCGGTGGTGCGCTCTCAATAAAATAAGTAAGTAAATAAAAACTATTAAGCTCGTTACACTAAGATAGAATTGTGTCGGTTACAAAAAATAAACTATCTACTTACTTACTTTCCTCTGGTGAAAAAGAAGCCAAGATGGCAAAAACAGAACCCTTACAGTTTCGTCATGTCCGTCCGTCTGTCTGCCTGTCTGTCTGTCTCTGTCTGTCTGTCTGTCCATATGTCACAGCTATTTTACTCAAAAAGTATAAGATATCGATTTGGAAATTAGGTATATTTTGTAAGTCGTGCAGAAGAAGATAACAATATAATTGATTTTAAATATGGGTTGCTAGTTTATATTTATTCATTAGCTTGCATTGCACTTTAGGCTTAGCCTATAAGTACTAAGATTCTAATGCTTAGATCTAATATTTAAAAAAGTCCTTCTTTGGTCCGACTCTTAAATAATATGTTTGGACTCTTTTCTTATACCTTTTTACATTTTACGACTTTTAAATATTTGACGCTGTCATGTTTTTCGAATAGTATAATAAACATGTCAAAAGAAAAAATAGTGATATTAAATTTGTAGTAAGATACTAAATGTATTTGAATATTGTGAAGTTCTCACGATTTATGAGAACAAGAAAGCTGAAGCATTTTTAATTAATTATATTTAATACGTCTTAGTACAATGCATATGTTGTTTGAAGTATATTCAAATCTTTGACACGAATGTTATTTTTCATGAGGATGTTGCTACCATGGCAACGTGGTTAGTCTTCTGAAAGAAGGTATGTTTGCATAGAGCATACTTCACACCCTCGGAAGCTTTAAGAATTTTAGGTTAAATTCTTAAGTCCCATTCTGGAACTCAAATCCTGTAGTCTGGGCCCGAATAGCGGCTTGGTAAATATGTCAGCGAGTTGGACTTCCCCAGGAACTTGTTGGACATTGAACTCTTCATTGCTTACACATTCTCTAACAAAGAAGTGTTTTAGTTTGATATGTTTGGTGCGCTTGTGATATTCGTATTTGGGGTTGTGCGCTAAGTAGACTGCTGACTTGTTGTCTAAGTTTAAGACTGGCTTTTCCGTTTTTGTTAGATCATTAAACAATCTATTCAGCCATAGTATTTCTTGAGCCGCTTCGCTCGCCGCTATGACTTCAGCCTCCGTTGAAGAAATAGAAACTGTGGTTTGCTTTTGGCTTCTCCAGCTTATAGCGGCGCCAGAGAATAGGCATACCATACCGGAAGTCGATCGTCCAGTAGACTGGTCTCCTCCATGATCTGCGTCGCTGTAGCAGACCAAGTGCGGCCTTGACTTTTTCGTAAATATTAAGCCCTTTTCTTGGGTCCCTTTCAGATATCTGAAGATGCGCTTAACTAGCATCACATCTTCCTTTTTAGGTGCTTCTAGATGTCTTGAGGCGACTCCAACAGCGTACGAGATATCAGGCCTTGTACCTACGGACAGATATGCCAAGGCGCCTACGGCTTGCCTATAAGGGAAGTTCGACTTCATGTTTTCATCCGCTCCCGCATCATTATCTTTGATCAAGGGTGACGGTGCTGACTTGCAATGTGACATTCCATATTTTTCTAGGATTTTCTTGATATATGACTTTTGGCATAGAGATATGGAGTCTTTTTGCACGTTAATTTCCATTCCGAGGAAGTAAGACGCAGGTTTTGTCGTGATTTTGAATCTAGCTTTTAGTTCCTTCAAAAACTCATCACCTGCTGTCGTTGAGTTGTGCGCTACAAGTCCATCGTCCACGTAAAGAGCTATAGCGACCTTGGATTGGCCTTTGGTTTGCGTGAATAGGCATGGATCCGCTCCACTCTGCTTGAATCCAGTTTTCAGTAAAAACTCTGCTATGCAGGTATTCCAGCAGCGTGGCGCTTGCTTCAATCCGTAAAGGCTGCGTTTTAATTTACAGACTCTTTTAGTTCCATCACGATAACCTTCGGGCTGTTTCATATATAGTTCTTCCTTGACTTCGCCGTTTAGGAAGGCGGTCGTCACGTCGAACTGTGTCAGTTTCAGGTTTTCACGAGTAGCGACAGCAAGCAGTGAACGCACAGTGCTCAGACGAACCACTGGGCTGAACGTTCTGTCGTAGTCCACTCCAGGTATCTGGGAATAGCCTTTGATGACCATTCTGGCCTTGTACCTCTCGACGGAACCATCGGGGTTCATTTTTAACTTAAATACCCATTTGCATGGCAGGGCTTTGCGTCCTTTGGGTAGCTCGACCAGATCCCAAGTTTGGTTTTCTTTCAATGAGAGAATTTCACTTTTCATTGCTTCTTGCCATTTTTCGCTGTCTGGCGATTCCATAGCCTCTTTGAAAGTTTCAGGTTCCTTCGGTTTATGAAGATTTTCAACTTCTTCAGCTGCAGCCAAAATAAAATCGTCGTACCTTTTTGGAGCTGCGATGGTAGACCTGTCTCTCAAAGTTCGAGGTGGAGTTGAAGTTGAAGCATGTGGATCGAATGTTTCATTTAGATCTTCTACATCCTCAATATCAGAAGGTTCGTCATCATCGATGAAGTTGTGAGAACCGGAAAGAGATTCGTACTCGCTTTCATAGTTTTGTGGTTCCAATTGTTGAACTTCTTCAGTGCTGTTGACCGAGTTTGGTTGCAACGTATCATCGAGATCTTCGTCTTCCGAGTCGTTTACAGGTATGACGTCTCCATCTTCATTGTCGTCAAGCTGTATTGTTACTTGCTTACGTGGTAATCTTGACGGTTTTGAAGGTTCTGGAGATTCGAAGGAACAATCATTGTTGAAGATATTGGTGATGTCGTTTTTGTTTGTGTCGTCGTAAAACATGGATTTCATCACACGGATGTCCTTCGATATTACCACTTTGTTTTTGGATGGTAGAAGAATCTTGAATGCTTTTGATGTTTCAGAGTAGCCAACGAACATGCCAGGAATTGCTTTTGGTGCAAATTTGTGACCATTGGTGCCTTTAATGAGAACAAAAGTTTTAGAGCCAAATATATACAGGTGGTGAATAATTGGTTTTCTACCAACCCATAGTTCAAATGGTGTTTTGTTTTCTATAGCACTGTTTAAGTTCCTGTTAGACAAATAGTTCGCTGTCATGATTGCTTCACCCCAGCATTTTAGTGGCGCGTTTGCGTCAATCATTAGGGCTCTAGCTTTTTCAATCAGGGTACGATTTTTTCTTTCTGCTAATCCATTTTGGTGCGGTGTGTGCGGGGCACTAAGTCTTCTCTGTATCCCGCAGCTTTTCAGATAAGCGTCGAAGTCCCTGTTGATATATTCTGTGCCATTATCGGATTGTAATACCTTGAGTTTGTTCCCCGTGTGCGTTTCAGTTAACTCTTTAAACTCTTTAAATTTTTCTAAGACTTCGCTCTTGCATTTCAGCAGGTAAACTCGACTGTATCGGGAGTAATCGTCGATGAATGTGACGAAGTACTTGTTACCGCTTATTGTGGGAGTTCGTATAGGTCCACAAACGTCAGAGTGAACAATTTGTAAGCGTTCAGTCGTTCTTTGAGTTGTTTTCTCGCGAGGAGCCGGTACTCGATGCATTTTTGCTTGAATGCACGCTTCACATTCCGGTAATGTTTCTTTAGGATTAAATTGCAAGCCAATTATGTTTTGATTTTGAAGTGCTAATTTCATGTCTTTGGTGTTCATGTGTCCCAATTTCTTATGCCAATCTTCGATGCTAGATGATTCAATTTTTGTGGTAATTGTAGGTGTTTCATCATCATCAGTGGCCAGGTTGTAGCACTCATGCTTGCTTGGTTTAATATAATAGAGACCGTTTTCTTTGTAGGCAGTGAGAATAATCTTATCTTTTGGATTGTTTACTATTGCCTTGTTTTTCGTGAATAGAACTGTACATCCAGCGTCCGTTATCTTACTGACAGACATTAGGTTGGTGCATAGGCTAGGTACGTATAGTGTGTCTTTCAGGTGTGTGAGTGCATCACCGCTGCCATTTTTTGTAATGAAAGAGACTGTACCTTTTCCTTCAATATCTGCAGTAAACTCTTCAGTTGCGAAGTTTAGTTGACTGGATGTTTTATCAATTTTCTTGAACAGATCTCTTTGGTACGTCATGTGAGAGGTACAGCCGCTGTCCACAATCCATTTGCTGTCTTCGAGCTTCTTATTTTTTGTTAGAAGACATTGCTGCGAAGCGATGTGGTTCCGATGAGATGTAGGTTTTTGTTTTTGTTGTTGAGGTTTCTCATTGTTTTTATTCCAGCAGCTTGTACAAATTTTGTGCGTTCTGCGTTTAAAAATGTTGCCTTTTCTTTTGCAAATTTTACAGGACGCGTATAATGCTTCTTCTTCATATGAGGATCCAGGTACGTCATCATTGGTCACGTTATTGTTATGCCTGGCTTCAAACTCTTCCAGAATTTTCGTTTTAAGCTCATCAGGCTTAGGTAGAGTGTCCCGCGTTTCAATTGCAACCCTGAAATTCTCATATTCGGGAGAGAGACTATATAACATCATGATAGTTAACAAGTCTTCATTTATAGTAACATCCATATCAGCCAGCTTGTCAACTGTGTCCATAAATTTGTTCAAGTGTGCTCGTACATCTTGATTGTCTAATTTAGTTAGGATCAGCTGTTTAAGAAGGGTCGCTTTCCGCGCAGGTCCCTTACTGGCATATGTGTTCTTTAATTTGTCCCATACTTCTTTCGCAGTGCCGCAGTTTTTAATTTGTTTCAGCTCGGACGGAGCAATAATCAGGACGAGTTCACATTTCGCTAATCGATCCTTTTCTTTTGTGTCGGCAGTTGCGTCAGCAGCTAAGGCTGTTTCAACATATTTAAATAATTTATGTCGTACTAGGACGGCTTCGGCTTGAATTACCCAAGTGTCGTAATTATCCTTTGTGAGTGGATCGATTTTTATGTTCGACATTTCGACTTGGTACTCGTACTTACAGTTTCACCTCTGCTACCATGTGAAGTTCTCAAGATTTATGAGAAGTACTCACGTTTAGAAGAACAAGAAAGCTGAAGCATTTTTAATTATTGTTTATTTAATACGTCTTAGTACAACTAATATGTTATTTTGAAGTATATTCAAATCTTTGACACGAATGTTATTTTTCATGAGGATGTTGCTACCATGGCAACGTGGTTAGTCTTCTGAAAGAAGGTATGTTTGCATAGAGCATACTTCACAAATATGCAAGAACACGTTGAATGCAGGTAATGTATCGTGTTACCCCGCGCGTCAAGGTATTGGCAAAAATAGGTATGATTATGGTGTAGTGCCGTTTGAATATGCATAGGAACCCGCTTTCGCCTTTGTAATACCTATATATTAGTATGCATTGATGCTGTTCTCTTCCCCAGGATGTTTGTCTGTCTGTATTTTAGGATTTCATTAGCTATCCAAAACATCATCATCATTAACTTATTTATTTCTCTTGTCGGTGGAGTATCTTCCAGCTTTCCCTATCTTGCGCCAAAACATACGAACCCAAATTATTTCTGTGTTTTAAGGGTGAAACCCTGATCGTGTGAAGAGATTTTATTTTCTTAGACAAATACAGCATTTGCATTAACTACACATAGATGAGGTGTTCCATGATTATGTGGCTTTCGAAATGCTTTTGTCTTGTAGGTATGACAACTTAGTACTACTAGACTAGACAACTAGGCTAGATGATAAGTTTTTGTAAAGGATCAAATGTCTATATCATATGGGGCCCATGCAGGCATGCACCCATGATATTGAAGTAGGAGGATTGTTTTTAAAATATTTGTAAGTATATTGTATGTACGTAGGTTTGTCTGTAAGTATATTTTTTGGTTTTAGAAGTAATACCTAGTAACCTTAACAGTGATGTCTTTCACGTTTTTTTTTCAAGACGTACTACTTGCATACGTGAGAAATAAGAAGAGGAGTAAAATAAATTTAATATTACTGTACACATACGTATGTCCAAAGAAAGAGCGCTATGATAAGCAAAAGTTATTTTTTAGGGTTCCGTATCTCAAAAGGAAAACACGGAACCCTTAAAGGATCACTTCCGTCCATCTGTCTGCCCGTCTGCCCGTCCGTCCGTCCGTCCGTCCGTCCGTCTGTCCGTCTGTCCGTCTGTCCGTCTGTCCGTCTGTCCGTCCGTCCGTCTGTCCGTCTGCCCGTCCGGCCGTCTGTCTGTCGATACCCTTTATTTCGGGAACGGGTCCGTATTGAGTTGAAACCTTTTATATATTATACTCCTAGACTTCGTAGCGTAGACCTACGGTCCTGTGAAGATAAATCAAATAGTAATAATTATTATGTATGTATGTATGTAATGTACCTACAGTATTTCCAAAAAACAGCGCTATGTAAGGTTTCGGTGCTTAGGTACAGTCGCCATCAGATATATCGGAGCGGCCAAGGTGTTCACAATATCTGAACACGCACTCTAACGCCTTGACAATAAACGCGTTTTCAGATATTTGTGAGCACCTTGGCCGCTCCGATATATCTGATGGCGACTGTATTATAATTTTATTGTTATGACATGAAGTATGGTAAATAATTTTGATGGTATATGTTTTGATTATTTTTTATTCAGATTCAGATTCAGATATTTATTAATAAAATTTAGTATGTTACAGGTCATTTTACAATAGTATAAATAATTAAATTACATTAAATTATTGCTGATTAATTAATTTATATACATTTTACAATTTTTTTTTATGTGGTTGGGATGGCTGCCCTATTGACAAAGTCGTCAACAGTATAACACGCCAGTTCAGTTAAAAGTGTTTTGAGTTTTTTATCGGATGTTGTATCGCATGATTCAATTATTTCGGTAGGAAGCGAGTTGTACAATTTTGCCCCAACAACAGCGAGTGACTTTCTAGATTTTGCTAGTTTACATTGCGGGACAATTAAGAGGGATCTCCGTCGAGTGTTTCGTCGTGTGTGTTATTAATAAAAATATTACTTATAGAGAGGAAGGAAGAGAAACTGCCCAAATTCCACCCGGGTTAAGCCTTGGCCATAGCGAGATTAGCGAGTATAATCACTAGGTTCACCTAGCTTATAAAACAAAGTACCAAAGAGTGTATATATGCTCGCGATAGAATCAAAATAGGTATTGTGATACAATTAATTGTATTATAAACGATTTTTTTTTCATGTATGTACCATGGACATTCCTCGATGGCACCAAGTTGCAACCGGAAAGCGATGATCACTCGGCAAATCAAGACTGTAGCAGCCACATCTAAGGAGATAATGAATACCTATTCAATAAATTTTTATTCTTTGCTGTTTGATATGTAATAATAAGTTTTTGGCAAAAATTTCATTTTTGGTACAAGCTTTTATCTTCGACTGTACTTTTTTCCACAGGCAACTAATACTCATCGAGACAATTCTAAAAACCCCAAACACAATTAGGTTTCGTTGTTTTATCACAGAGTTCCTATGGCCACCTCCGGTCTCCATCATCAGATCAGCTCGATGACACCATAATATTGCATAGTCACCCGACTTACAATCGGAAACCGGGAAGTGGATCAAATTTAACTTGCAAGATTTGATTACAGACAGACAGACAGACAAACTAAATAAAAGCTTGTAAAAATGCGGTATAATCCAAGATTTTACAGGTCCACCCGCCATCCTGACATCAGAATGGCGGGTGGACCTTTTTTGTTAAATATCTCGTTTCCGGAAGAAGTAGGTACACTGGTTTCTATTCATAGTTTACGCAAGTACACTGTAGGTACAATATAAAAACATACATTTTGCGTGAAATAATGCAATATTTCACAGATCCACCCGCCATCCTGACGTCAGAATGGCGGGTGGACCTTTTTCGATAAATATTTCGTTTCCGGGAGAAGTACACTGGATTCTATTAAAAGTACACTAAAGTACACCGAAGGTACAATATGTTTATAAACATTTCGTTCGAATTCGCTGAGGTCCACCCGCCATCCTGACGCTCACGGAATGGCCGTCCCTAGCAGAATTGTAATTTAAATTGTTGCACACGCAGTATACCCTGGTTTGATTCTTATACAGGGTTATAACCGCGAACCACTTCATTAATTAATATATTTGCCTCTCTATCACTCTTATGATTATTTGCGCGAAAGAGAGGCACTTATATGATTATTTGGCATGGTTAGCGGTCCCCCTGACGCGTTCCACGTCTTTTAGGATGGTATTCCATCTATCCAATTTCTTTGCCCAATGTGTAAAGTCGGACCAATAAAAGTCTGCAGCGGATTTCATAGCCCACGCAGTGCAAGTGTCATTTATACGGCATAATTTCAAAGAAGTTTGACGTTTAAAATAACACTTTCACTGCGTGGGCTATCAAATATGCTGCAGACTATTCTTGGTCTGACTTTCTATTGAGTCTCACATCAGAGAGTGAGACGCAATGACATTGGACAAAGAAATTGGATAGGACGGTGGAATACCACCCTTAGTCATTTATATAAGAACAATAAAATATACGAAGAGTTCTATTGTATTATTTCAGTAGTTAGTGCCTTTGGGTAATTTTAGGCAGGAAATAAGGAATATTACGGAACATTCTGCTTATGGGGCGTTACTCTCACTAACCCCAGGACCTACTGCGAAACACGAAAACCAACATTTCGGTTTCTGCCTATCTATCACTCGATATCTGCTTCTCTGCATATCGACAGAGGCAATCACTCGATATCTGCTTCCCTGCATATCGACAGAGGCAATCACTCGATATCTGCTTCTCTTATCGACAGAGGCAGATAACGAAATTTTGATTATCGCGTTTTGCGGTAAGCCATTTGTAAACAAGTCACCTGGATGCAAAGAGTAAGTAAGTATGCATCAATATCATGGTGAAAAGTTGACATAAAACTGTTTAGCCCGTTCCACACTTGTGTGCGAATCGCAGCGCGAAGCCAAGATTCGCGCACGAGTGTGGAGTGGGCTTTTAAGGCATAGTTATGATGTAAATTTGTACTCTATGCAGGCAGAGAAGATCAGTTGAATTCTAAATGAATGAATAAAAATGGTTATTATAGTTTGTCAAAGGACTGTCTCATTTCAAACATAGATAGAGAGAATCACGCTATCTTGGTCTTACACTAGTACTAACACCCAAAAGAAAAGGATGAGTATAGTTTTTTTGTTCTTATTTACTGACAAATTTGGTTTGACCAACTATAGATACGGTATTGTCATATATATTTCTACCGAGATATTTCTATGAACTTCGTACGAAATAAAAAAGTATCTAAGTAGGTAATAAGTTACTTCTACACTCCATATAATAAGTGGTAATGTGAGAAAAAACTATATAGTAGAGTCTGGCTACTGAAATTTTACCCAAATGTTTGGCGGGAAATTCAAAAAATCTTCGGCTGGTCACACTTTGTGTAGTAGGAATTATAGTTTTGATACTAGAAAATATTTTTGATTTTCTGTGCACACGTAAGGTACCTAAGGATATAACTTATAAGTAAGTTAAATATACGTTGACGTGCACTCAGTCAGCTCACATAATTTCTATAGTCAGACCGTAAAAAGTCTGCAGCGATTTTGCTAGCCCACGCAGTGCAAGTGTCATTTTAAATGTCAAACTTCTATGAAATTATGACGTATACTTAATACTTACACTGCGTGGGCTATCAAATCCGCTGCAGACTTTGTTTGGTGCGACTCTACCACTATGTAAAGTACAGTCAACGATAAACATATGTGTTAACACTTTCTCACCATATAATATAACCATTGTAACAAGGCAAAAAATGAAATGTAGTACCTATAAATAAGACCTAGCTCGATAATACCGTAATATTAATCTATTACCAAAAAAAAAACATAAGTAGGTACTATGCCAAATATGCTAAATGTTAAGTATCAAAATAATTATAGAGCACCAACCTTCTAATTTGTTTACATTTGTTTTGGAGTTGTAAACATTGCAGTTTTTCGTTATACAACGCTACACGTCGACATCACACATTGTCGTAATTATTTACGAGCTTGAATAATAGTTTGCGAACCTCACTCAGTATAGATATTATTAATATTAATTAAAATAAACCCCTTATAAACCGCAAACAATTTGAATGAATGACATAAATTGACAACTGACTTTTAGCTTTTTTTTAAATCATAGACAATTGGTGATACAACAACGAAATATCCGTCAACAATTTTTGGCTAGCCAGACTCTATCTTAATATTCATTATAAACCTACATGCTCATTATTGAATCATTTTTACAAGCAGTAACATCAATAGATGTCTCATTTAATATAATCCGACTAAATTACATTTCAGCAACACTTCCATATTTCACAAAATAAATCAAGACATTATCCAACCTATATAATCTTGACGTATATTATATCAAAGACGGCTGTACCTAATATAAACCGACCAAGTAACGAATTAGCTATACCATCATATTTAACAAACAAATGTATGACGTTTTGCAACCTTCTTATTTTGGCAAATATATTCCGACACAGGGTTGGTATTCCATCTGTCCAATCTTGGTCCAATGTGTATTTGCGTCTCACATTTTGCTTAATGAGAGAGTGAGACGCAATGCATATTGGACAAAGATCTTAAACAAGTAGAATACCACCCGAAGAGAAAAATAGGTTGTCAGGAGGCTCCGGGAGGTGACCGGGCCGGGCCCGCACCGTGCCACGCCCGAGCCCCGGTGATCACGTGATGCTCTCCATAGAAAACGACGCTCTGGAAGCTCCGGCCCGGCCACGGTCCGGTCTAGCGTGAGTCATCCTTAATATGTAAGTATATTATAAGCCATCTTATAAATACAAAATGTGAGAGTGGCGACGAAAACGTATAGAGAGCCACTTGAGCTTTGAACGGAAATGGATAACGTCGTCAAAGCTGCCTAAATACTTACATATTTTCTAAGATTCAAACTCAGGATATCCAGTTTCGTAGGCAGACTAGACTACGATGACTTACCTACATATCATGTGGCATGTCATCTCAAATTCACGGGTTATTTAGATACCCCTTTTTAATCCAAACCTGCTAAAGAATTCCAATTCGCTCCTCCCTTCCGTACATATTCCTTGATATATAGGATATTAATTGGTAGAATGATCCAAATAAAGTCAAAAGTAAGTACATAATATGGATATGACTACAATTTATTTAAAATTAATCTTAAAAAAGTAAAACCGACTTAAAAAAGGATAGAATAAAATATCCCGCCGTTTTATAATCGCTAGCAACTGATGCGTTTGGAGTTGGTGCCAAGCCAAAATCATGATGATCATATTTTTTCTATATTAAATATTTTCTATAAGTTCACTATACACATACACCATACAGGGAAAATTAAAATTACCTCTCTACATCTAGTGTACAAAGAGTGTACATGATGAGGTGCGTATTTGTAAAGTTATAATTCACCATTATTTGGAAATTACTGATTTTATAACAATAAATATATTTTTTGTTATAAAATCAGTAATTTAAAAGTCTTATCCATCTTATGCTTTCGTCACCACATTGCATCCATCGGCCGCCCTTTTATGCAAAATATGAGTGACTCGCGACGCGATCTTCAATTTGAAAAGTTTGACTGCCGTCTTCATACGAGTCGCTTAACTTCAAACACTCGGGTAAATCCATCTGTCAGATTATGCTATTTTGGTATTAAGAAAAGGTAATAGGGTCCATATTTGCTTAGAGGGTCGAATGGATTTACCCGAGTTTGAAGTTAAGCGACACATATTTACATTCATACAAAAAGTAACTATATAACAAAACTTAGAGGGAAGCTCTTGACAAGTTGTTTTAATGCCTTTACCTTCTAAAAGCTTAATGCAATGTCAAGTTTTTGCCTGTCTCCGGTGATTTGTGTTTCCATATTTTGAAATTTTTATGCTAAGGTGCCTTCACTATAATACTTACTTATAACAAGATTTAGAAATTAGGTATTCAAATGTACTACGGAATAGATAGAGTTAATCCAAGAAAAGTCTGCAGAGATTTTTATAGCACGTGCAATGTATGTTATGTAGGTGTTATTTTAAACGTCAAACTTCTATGAAATTATGACATATAAATAAAACTGGTACTGCGTGTGCTGTCAAAATCTCTGCAGAATTATCTTGGTCTAACTCTAGTGCAGTTGGTTTGAAATGGTTTTTATTTATTTATTTAGATATTTAATTCAGGCAACAAGGCCCATATTACAAATACCTTACAGACTAACATACATATGTATTTTATAAACTTAAAACTAAACTCCTTACCTTTTTCCTGAACTTTTTAGGGTTCCTTAACTCAAAAGGAGAAAACGGAACCCTTTTAGGATCACTTGTGCGTCTGTCTTGTCTGGCCGACCATCTCCGAAACTACTGGGTCTAAAATTTTGAAAAAAAAACACATAATAGTTCTTTACCTAATAGATGACAGGAAAACCTATAAGAAATGTGCAGTCAAGCGTGAGTCAAACTTATGTACAGTCGCCATCAGATATATCGGAGCGGCCAAGGCGCTCACAAATATCTGAACACGCCTCTATTGTCAAGGCGCTAGAGTGCGTGTTCAGATATTGTGAACACCTTGACCGCTCCGATATATCTGATGGCGACTGTACGGAACCCTTGCAACTCGCACTTAGCCGGTTTTTTTTGTTGCAGGTACCCTTCACACAGCCCAATGCTATGCACTGATCGTCGTTGCTCCATGGCGATTCTTATTAGCTTCGTCTTGCCGCCGATTCTATGTATTCCTTCATATTTCGTAAGTATTAGTATTCATTTTTAATGTTATTGTTATTGCATTAGAGAATTGCAATTAAAACTGCACGAGGCCATGCGCATGGCGGGGAACAAAATCCTATGGAGGAACCTGGTCTTCAACAGAAGGATAATGTCACGATCCTCAGTATTGAGGGACCGACTGAAGAAGAAGAGAGAATTGCAATCGCAATTCAGCGCGAGAAAGCTGCCTGCGTATGGAGCACCCTCCCGGGGACACCAAATTTTGATAGGTATTTTTAATTTATATAGTTTTAGTTATTATAATTGTTAATAGTTTTAGTTTTACATTCCTGTTTATGTGCTTTAATATTAATAAATGATTTCATTATTTTTAATGTTCATGATTAATATTTGAACTTTTCCTATCTATCTAACTTGTTTTTAAGTCTTTGTTGCTCTTCTTACATACAATTTTTTAAGCTGGTTTATATAGTGTGTTTAGGACGCCACAACTTTTTTGTATTTTATTAAATGCAGCTGTTAAGCTAGTCGGCGTAAAGTAGTAGTAGTATTAGTAAACTCTTTATAGTACAAGAATACATATTAAAAATAACATAAAATTAGAAAGAAGTACAAAGGTGAAAGGCGAAAGGGGAAGCTTTTCGTATAACTAGTACTCATATTATCAGTATCTCACAAAGAAGGCTACAAGACAAGTATTCAACATTCGATCAAATAAAATCGAATAAAATGATTCTCGGGAAGCTCCTTTGAAATCAAATACTTTACTACTATACTACTTGCACTTTCCCTAGAATCGAACGGCGTTGACACATTTTGATTTGCACCTGTGACCTGGTTTAAATAGTTCCTACAACCACAATATGTAGATGATAGGCTGATTGGGATTGCCGTACCGGAGCAAAGAACTATATAATAGTCTATGCGACCAATAGCGCGCGCGTGATGCGAACTCATCAACCAATCGCGTTGTAGCGGTGTCACACCGCTGTACCGGCCCCTGTCATGCCTCATTATTATTGCCCGTAAAGCCAGTCCCTAGATATCTATGTCAACGACTGTAAAACGTTGTACAATGCGTTGTACATGTGCGAAAAGGTAATTAAAGGTAATTCGCAACTCGTGTAGATTTACATAAAACACTCCCTTCGGTCGTGTTTAAACTTATCGCGACTTGTTGCGAATTTCCTGCTTTTCGCTCTTGTATCGTAATGTATTATTGTTGACCTCTATTTACCTGAAACGGACTCAAATGAAATGAAATGATTTCTGCATTAGAGCCGACACTCTACTGTATCTTAAGGATTCGTAGAAGCCACTTGATCTTGATTTTCTGAGTAAATCCCACTCTATTACTTCACAATGTTAGACGAAGTTAGCATTAAGTCGCATCCTTGGAGACGACGGTTCCTCTTAAGTCTAAACGGATCCGTGATCGGTAGTTTAAGTACTCCGGACGACGATCCGGCTCAGAAACCGTTTTATGAAACAGTAAAGAGTAAAATCAATACCACAATTTACAGAGACTCTCGTTTAACGTTACGTTGTTAAGCTTCACTTTTATTGGTCGTTAAATATTATATTGTACATACCAGAGATACCACGGTACGTAGTTGCTCGTAATATACTTTTAAAGAATGTCAAACAATTTAATATAATGGTAAATTATATTAAAACTATTTTAGAACGGGTCACTTAAGTATTATCTTATCTTATAGGTACCTTGCGCATTTTTCAGTTTTTATATGTTTTCAGAGCACAACTCGGTCTCCCAGATATTTAAGTTCAATAGTTCGCATGTTTCGATCCAACACAGGGTTTTAATATGTTTGAGTCTCACGGGAGTTTTATAGTTAAAATGTCAAATTATATTTGAAGATTAATAAATATTTAAGTATTTAATGGCAGGATTGTTTGTTTGATACCGGCGAGTAAAAATATCCATTATCTACTCCGAAATCAAATACCCATTTGGAATCGAACACCTTCGTTCTAAGTACGGCCAATTTGGTACCATTAGAAAGTTTGAATTAGTAATTGGAAAAAGTTTTTTTTTATTTTAAGACTACCCTTGGACCCCAGCCGACTTCGCTCCGCCAGTAATTAATGTCTTGTTAGCTTTTAGCTAAATTTAATTGAGAAATTGATTAACGTAATATTTTTTTAAATTAAGATAACCGACTTCAAAGAAGGGAAAAAATAATACATTATCCATTTGTATACGCTTACATTACAACTGACATGCTTGAAGGCGATGCAATAATACCTCCGAACAAGTAATTTTAATTAGGATTGTTATTTATTATGGAAAATGTATAAATTTTGAGTAAAAAGTTTTTATGTTGGTACACTACCTAATAAAAAACAAATGCAGTGGTTTAAATTGAAAGTACCATAAAACCTCCCAACTATAGTCCAAAGCTCCCAACTAAGCTTCAAAATTAACTGTAATTTTTGTGTCTTTTACTGTAGGTATTTTATATAGTTCTAAGACAAGGTATGTTCCTATGTTTATAAACATAGGTATGTTTATAAATGGAAGAAAAAACACGGAGTAAACCAAAAGGAACATTGGTATTGATACTTAATTTCCTTTTGAACTTGTGGATCATAGTTGCAGTATTGGACTATTAGTTGGGTGGTTTTACGGTATGTAGGTAGAACTACAACAACTTGGATAAACTTCCAGGCGAACTAAGTAGCGGGCAATAGCTAATAAGTTCATGGATAACTGTATGTATACTCAACAAGGTAAACACAGTTGAGACTATGATCTTGCAAGGTGGGCCGAATTATGATCTATTACAAATTACGACTTAAACTAAGTACCGCAGCGTTTGTATCAATTGAGGTAGACTTCCGAGCAAAACGGCTCCGGCGACACTAACGCAGCGACACTGACGCGGCGACAGAGCGATAGTATTATTATGCATTACCATAATACTATCATTATGCAGTATGGAAATGTATGAACTTACGTCCGAGCGCAGCGTCACTATCGCAGCGACAGTGGCGCCGCGTCAGTGTCGCTCGGCGATAGCGGCCTTGCTACGTCTGCGCAAGCACTGTCGTGCAGTCACTGCGATCGTACGTGGTTTTGAGGCTATGTGAATATTTCGAATGTAATCGAATATTTCGAGATGAATATTAAACCGAAAAAACTCCTGAATGTGTCATCGTTCTCGTATAAAGTGCCTTCACCTATTCTACTTTTAAAAAATGGAGTTGGGTAGGCTTAGCTCCATACTATAAAAGTAACGAAGCAAAAGATCGTGATCCTCTTCTAATAATATTTTCATAATTGATAGGCTTATCATAAGTATATCACGACTGCACCGTATGGAATAACAACTGCGACTGTCGCCGGAGTCGCGGCGCTCGGAAGCGAATCTGCGTCAGTTAACGCTGCGACACTGACGCAGCGGCTCTGACGCTGCGGCCGTTGCGTCAGAGCCGCTTTGCTCGGAAGTCCAGCTTAAATGTAAACAAGTAGAAAATACAGTTTATTATTTAATGGAGACGTGATTTCTGCAAGCAAACAAGCTTTTCTCTATAAGCTCAACGGAAGGCTATTAAGGTGGTCCCCCGTTGTGAAACTTAGCTCCAATCCAACCGCACTTATGCACGCTTAATAGATTTAGAGGCGTTGACTAATTATACGTCGTCTAACTTGCCATTCATCTTCCCAGGTGATTTATAAAGATGAGAATTGCGTGATAGAATCAATTACCGGAAGCTAGCCCAAGGTTATGCGACTCGCACCTTAAATTAATCGATCTGTGACTATTCATTACGAATGCCGACATTAATAATAGTTTCGAACCGAAACTCTAGGGAATTATATTTACTAGAACTGTAGGTATACCTTCTGGCTTCTGCTTTTGTGTAAACAAAGGTTATTTATTATTAGTCGATACCGCAACTTTCGAGATAAAACTAGTGCCGCAGTAATTAATAACATCGATTATGATGAGGAAGTGGTTTATCGATAAGGTAACTTATCTATTACGAGTACACGTCATTATGGCATGCGTAACGTAACTTTCTTATATCCCTTAATTGGAAGCATAAGAGCCTTTGTAACAATTTTCTTTTATTTCTTATGCAATTTTTTTATTATACCTACTTTCTTGTAAAAAAACACAATACTGCACTCTAAAAAAAATTTGGTTGGCCCTATCAATATTTTGATAGTCGCGTAATCAAGCATCTTGATTCCATACGAGCCTAACAAGGACTTCGACATTTCAAATAAGGTAATTCTGATTGATCTTACTATTGCTATGTAACTGAGCCAACTAAGATCTTGTTCAATATATACATGAAAAAGAATTATGGTAACTAATTGACCCTAGTAAGATCAACTAAGCTTGATATTTATTGAATCAACCTACGTTACATAATTATGTCAACAAGTTAATAATAGATGCAAGGTATACAATTGTTAGGATTAATCAATACCTACTTTATTAGTTCAATCACAGATACACTTATTGTTTTAAGTAATCAGCTTTCATTGATTTATATAAGATCGTAATTGTTGTAATTAACTTAACGTCAACTAAGAAGAAACTGCTCTTAGTTGGTCTTCATTTTTTAGAGTGTGGTTACATGAATGATACCTAATCACTACCTACTACATTGTATGTACAAGATAGGTACGCATTGTTTAATAAATGAATGTCAAATATTTTTTCGATACACTAGTATAATAAGGGTTCTTAAAATTCTTCTACTTATTTTTTTTTCTACGACAGCAGCAAACACCTAAAACAATTAATAAAATCAAAGTGCTTACTTACACCATACTAAATCGTTTATTTTATAAGTACTTACATCTTTGCCTAGAAGTTAGCCTTTTAAAAATACAGCATTTGAACTATATAAGTAGTTATAGTATGAATATTTTGGCACGATTCGGAAAATTAGGGACTAACTAGATACGATGTAATAGTAAAGATATGTGACGTCCCACGGAAAAAGGTACCTATTGGTGGTATTATTAACGCCGCTCCAATATTATTGCTGCGCTATGCGACGTAAGTTGCGACGTAAGACCTGTCTCCTAGCTGATGGGATAGAATAACAACAAAAAATAGTTGATCGACCCAAGTAGTTAAGTTAGGTAGTTATCGGACACGGCTACTCGCTTCCTTAAACTTTGCTAGCGGCACGAAACTTTACTGCAACCTTTCTATTCCAGGTGTTCACAATACACAAGGACTTCACGATAGACGTGAGCTCAGGGGCCGCCATGAAAGTTTACTTCGTCGATTCAGACTTCGATGGCAGTCTTTACCAAATAAACTTTTGGGTCCACGCGGTTTTTATAAAACTTTTACCCTGCGTCATCCTCACTGTTATTAGCGCGTGGCTCATCCGGGCTTTATATCGCGCTAATACCAGGAAAAAGGCCCTCAAGAGCTACAACGCGTGTCCGTCGGACACGACCGTCAATGGCAACGGAAACATTTTCACAAGAAAATCGACCAAGCGCTCAAAGGCTGAGCGGCGCACGGACCGGACCACCAAAATGCTGCTTGCTGTTCTCCTGCTATTCCTGATCACAGAGTTTCCTCAGGGAATTCTGGGTAAGCGGAATAGATTTGAAAATGCTTGATATTTTAACTGTGAATATATTCCGTATGGTTTTCATGTGCCTAGTGTTCGCTTAAAATAATGTCTTATAATTTAACCCTTTTCCAAGCCGCACCAAACTACAAGGTTTTTCCAAAAAATGCAAATATATTAAAATGTATGCAGCTTTGATGATTCATTTATTGATTAGTAACTTTTCCCGAAAGAGCAATCGAATATGAACCTTAAAGCGGATTCCTAAGGTTGAAATTCTATTGGCGTATATGTGGTCGCTAGGTGCACTTGCAAAAGAGTTAAATATGTATGCTTACTCTCGACTACTCTCGAGCCTACCTGACGTACATTTTTCATAAACATACTCGTATTATTATTTGTTTTAGTTGAATGTTAATATGTATAGCTTTTTATCCGCTTAAAAGTTAGTAAGTATGTATTAATTTTACTTATATTAAGTTTATTTAAACTATTAGATTTATTTATACATACATAAATTATGACCACTATCTGTCACATTAACAAATTCGAAAAGTGGAATATAAAGCGTTGTGAGTGTTTCGAAAATGTTCACCACACCAACGCGAGCAAAATACTAACTATAAAAATACAAAAATGAATGCTATTCATTATTTATTTTATCATTCGAAATTATTACATTAAGGAAACAACTCTAAGGCTTCAGATTACTTTGACACACTTTTGGACAAATATCAACTTCCTCGTCAGTTTTTTTAAGTATAAAGAGGCTTTACGAGCGTAAAGGTTCTTTGCCTTTATGCATATTTAATGAAATAAAAAGAAAAAATATGTAGGTATAATGCTTTAAACCAAAGCTACGTGAAATGCTACGGCGTAGCGCCTCTACGGCTTAACTTACAAGAATGAAAGCCAAGACACTTGGCGAAGCTTAAGTGTTGACTTGCCCGACAGCGACATAAATAACTGAACAAAAGAAATACTTGAGGACGCATTTTCAAACGTTAACGGTATAAGTAACGTTAAAATTATCCAATGAAATATTGTAATAGAACCTAGCAAACGAATTGTAAATTATTCGTTGTTATCGAAAATAGTATTTTGTACGAGCATGACATACTATAGAGCTTTTCTATAAAGTATTGAACGTCCCTGTAGTAATCGGCGACCAAAACTGAAGACATAAAACAAAAAAAAAATATAGAAGTAAATATATATGTTTTTCTACATCATAATTTATAAATTAACTACATGTTCAAATACTGTGAAAACACTGACTTAAATAAAAATAATTGGGTTTCATACAACATCAAAAAAATTCCAAGTGGTTGAGCAACCCCTTTGTAGTTGAGTTTCAAAGCTTGGCGTATTTTTTCAACATAATAAGTGTAACAAAATAAGGGTGCCGGAAAATATGTAAAAAAGGTTTTTTGAATCAACATGATGCTACTAAGGTTTCAGTGAACACGAGAGTCGTTAGTAATTAAAACGAAGATCACTGGCCGTATATTGAGTAGCTTCGTAGCTTTCGGATCGGAGTCGACCCTTTCGCGGAACAATTTCGATACGCTTCAGATTCCGTTTCAGCGGTCTGTTTGTGGAAACTTCCCAATAGCAATGAAAAGCACATGCATATAAATATTATGTAATGTACTACAGCATACGTAGCAAGTCATCATCATCATCATCTCAGCCATAAGACGTCCACTGCTGAACATAGGCCTCCCCCTTTTTTGGGGGTTGAATGCCATAATCGCCACACTTGGCAGGCGGGTTGGCGATCGCAGTCGAGTACACCGAATTTGAGGGACGCTGCTGCCCGTCCACCGGTGGTCTTGGACGTTGTTTAAGGACATACCCGGGTCCTGGACGTAGTTTAAGGACATACCCGGGTCCTAGCAAGCGTAAGTAGCAAGTACCTACTTTATTTTAATTGTAAACTAAAGGCTGAAACAATCGTATGATGTTTTATGTTCGTATTATGATGATACTTACTAATAGCTCCCGTTCAGACTACTGCGATAAAAGGGTAACTAGGACGTAGTTTAAGGACATACCCGGGTCCTAGCAAGCGTAAGTAGCAAGTACCTACTTTATTTTAATTGTATAAGAATAAGAATAATAAGAATAAGAATGATTTATTGCAGTACTGTGTACATTAAATTTTGTGGATGGTAATCATGATACAATTAGTTTCAACAGTTACCCATTTCGGGTATGCAATACTTAAATAACTTATGAACTAAACTTAAATAACATTGCAAAGATAATTACATACCAATTAATGCTCAAAATATTCTTTCAGACTATAAAATGTTTTATCCAATAGCCAGTTTTTCAACCTTACCCTGAATCGGTTGTCTTCAAGTGCCTTAATATCAGCTGGAAGGTGATTAAATACTCGAATAGCTGTTACAAAAGTGCTCTTTTTGTATATAGACGTGTTTGTTTTTGGTAGTATAATGTTATATTTATATTGGGTCCTAGCATTGCACTTAGTTGAAGAGTGAGCTGTAAAATAATTAGGCTGTTTTTTTACAAATAAGCATACTTCTAGGATGTAGATTCCGGTCAGTGTAAGGAAGCGTTTCTCTCGGAAAACGTCTCGAAGTGAGTCTCTAAAATTCATGCGATATATTATTTTTAGGCATCTTTTTTGCAGGATGAATGTTTTATTCACATCCACAGAATTACCCCAGAAAATAACTCCGTAGGTTAATAGAGGATACACGTTACCATAGTAGGCACTAATTACTATATTTTCAGAGCAATTTTCTGATAGTATGGATAGTGCGTAACAGTTTTTAGATATTTTTTTGTTTATTTGTTCGATGTGAGCCTTCCAATTTAAATGAGAATCAACGTGTACACCTAGAAATTTTATACTGCTTACTTCCTCTATAGTGGTTCCTGATTCCGATATACTTAGACAGACAGGAGAGGTCCCATAGTTCCTAAACTGAATAAGCTTGGTTTTATTTAGGTTTAATTTAAGATTTAATTGGTTAAGCCAATTTATAATTTTCGTGAGAGCTACATTTATATCCCTTTGAAAAGTAATATTCGAACGATCACAAGAGAAAAATATGGTGGCGTCGTCGGCAAACAGAACACACAATTTGTCCGCTATAGTGGGAAAGTCATTTAAATAAATAAGGAATAGAAGCGGCCCAAGTACGCTTCCTTGCGGTACGCCAACAACTACTTCCTCATAACATGACAACAATTGCTCTATAGTTTTATTTTGCTTGTTGTATCTATCCAATTGTAGAGCCTGCTTTCTACCACACAAGTAACTCTGGAATAATTTTAGGGCATTTCCCCTAATGCCAATATGCTCTAGCTGTTGTAACATTATGTCATGTACAACACAATCGAACGCTTTTGACATATCAAGCATTAAGGCAACGCAGGCGTTTCCAGAATTTATTTGCTCCCATATATTTTTAAATATTGAAAAGATGGCTAATGTTGTTGATTTTCCTTTTTGAAAACCGAACTGTGATTGGTTTAATATATCATTCTTTAATAGGAACCGTGTCAGACGTTCATGTATGACCTTTTCAAATATCTTACTGAACGTTGGTAATAAAGCTATTGGCCTAAAGTTTCCCATTTCGGTTTTTGCGCCCTGCTTGTGCAATGGTTTTATAATAGCTTTTTTTAAGTCATCCGGGTAACATCCAGTTTCGAGCGTTAAGTTTATTATGTACACGAGAGGTTCAACTATATAATGTATACATGCTTTTACAATTTGTGTTGGTACTTCATCGTATCCTGAACTTTTTTTATTTTTTAAGCTATTTACAACCTTTTTAATTTCAAGACAATCAACAGGAGTCAAGAAAATACTGTTACAAATCCGTTTGGACGTAGATTTATAGTTATTTAGTTGAAAAGTATCGATCTTATTTAGATTTACGTAGTATTTGTTAAAAATATTTACTATTTCGTTTGAATTTGTATAAGTTATCCCGTTTTCAACTATCTTGTCAATTGAATCTGGAATAGAATTATATGAACTTGTCGTCTGTTTAATTAGACCCCAGGTTGCTTTGGGTTTATTTGCACTACTTTTTACAAATTCATCATTGGATATTATTTTAGATGCTTTTATAACTTTTTTTAGTAACTTGCAGTAATTTAAATAGCTATTTAAATGTTTAGTACCCATTTTCTTTTTTTGTGTTGACCAATGTATTTGACGTTTATGCTTACAGGATTGTAGTATACCTTTAGTTTTCCAATTTGGCCTTTTTTTGTACGACATTTTTATTCTTTGCCGTGGGACACAAAGTTCGAAAATCATGCTGAAATTGTCAATGAAAACTTTGTATGCCTCATTTGCATCTGTTTTCAAATACACGTCTGCAAAGCTAACCATAGCTATGTATTTCATAAAAACATCCAGATAATAGTCTATTTTACGTTTCCTCACATACCAAAACTTCTCACCAAAACTAAAACTTGTAGGTATTTCTATTATTTGTCCCGTATGATCTGAGATACCCAAATTCATAATTTTAGAAGTATATTGATGTAAATTGGTTAATATGTTGTCAATGCAAGTTTTTGACCCAGGAGTTATTCTAGTTGGTTCATTAATCGTACATATTAGATTAAAATTACCTAGAGCCGTTACAAATGTTTGTTTTGCCTTATCGTCGCTGAGGATATTTATGTTAAAATCGCCGGCAATAACTAATTTCCTTTTTAAGGTCCGAGATCTCAGTACTAATTTTCCCAAGAGTAGTTCAAAGTTGCTCATAAAGATGTCGAGGTCACTATCAGGTGTTCTATATACACACACAACAATGATGTTAAGTTCTGGTATTAAAATTCCACAAACTTCAAAATGTGATTCCATTGCCATATTTGAAATCCATTGTAGGTTAATGCAGTTTAAGTTTGTTTTCGTATAAATACATACACCTCCTCGAGTCTTACGAGTTCGACAGTAATTTGCTGCTATTGTATAATTTTTAAGTTGTAGAATAGATACCTCATTAGACTTCAAGAACGTTTCTGAGAAACAGAAAACATCGACATTATTTGCGTCTGCTAAAATTTCTAACTGACCAATTTTTGATTTTAGGCCTTGAACATTTTGGTGAAATACGTTTAACATTGAGACCTTTGATTTATCATTTAAATAATTTTTCTTTTTAGGATTTTCTGTTTGATGTAATGGTGAGATACAAATCCTATATTCATCTATATTAGGGACGAAAACATTTTTTGCTTGTTGGTGTGGAGCTGAGTTGGTTTGCGCCTTGACGTTTTTGTATAATAGGAAAGTAGAACGGTATTGTTCCCTTTTGCTCACATGGTGTGGGTGTAGGCTTATGAGATTTTTCACCCTTAACTTTTCCTATAGCCGAAAAATAATACGGTATTGTACCCTTTCGTTTATACGTTGGATTGGCTATTGCGTGTGGCATAGGATATTGCTTTAAGGCTGCTGCCGCCGAGCTTTTTGTAACAGGTCTATTTCGATTGAACATAGGCAGATACATATTGTTATAATCTATTGAGTCTACATGCAGGTTAATTGCACTACAAAGTCTTTTCAAATATTGCTTCTTATTTAGTGTTTGTGCATGAGTAACTTGTAAAAATTTACAATGACTGGTGTAATTACATAACATTTTAAGCATTTCATTAAGTTTCAGCTCATTCAAATGATTGTTTTTGTTAATATTTAGTAAAATTACATTTGTTTCCTCTAAGTGTTTTAGTGCTGCACTAATTTCGTAGCTAAATTTAATTTGATTATTATCGTTCTCGCCAACACATAGTATTACATAGTCTGAAGTG
The DNA here is from genome assembly GCF_963556715.1 of Cydia fagiglandana. NCBI lineage: Eukaryota > Metazoa > Arthropoda > Insecta > Lepidoptera > Tortricidae > Cydia > Cydia fagiglandana. The sequence goes on from NC_085947.1 coordinate 9,555,036, forward strand.
GTTAAATCTAAGTCATAACACATTTTTAGTAGTTCACAGGAGTCCGCATTTGGTTTTGTGAACGCGGATATATTGTATTGTTTACACTTTTCTACTTGTCTTGAAAGAGTCAGTTGTGACGCCAGGCCGGAACATTGTTTCCCACCGATGATGAATATGTTGTGTGTTTTGCGTTCTGATTTCTGAGAGTTCTGAGTATTGTTCTTCTGACTAATATGTTCAAGGCTTGTCGGTGTTTTATCGATACCGGTTTTTGTGTGTAATCCATTGGAGCCTGACCTATTAGTTTTCTCAATGTTCGTAATTGGCAGTGTTAGGGTTTGTCCCATTTCACTATCCATTCCCATGTTTCCATCTGGATCAGTTAGATTCAAACTATTTTCATCAAATATATTTTTCCTAACTATGGGTTTCCTCTTTTTAACTGTCGACTTACATATGTGTGTTAGTTGGTTGATTTTGTTTTCAAGTTCCTTTATTTTAGTTTTCAGTGCTGAATTCTCCAGAGAAATTCTGTCAATTTCCTCTTCAGCTGACACTAATTTTACTTCTGCTGTTGTTAGTTTTAGTTTCAATTCATCAAGTTCATAGTTATGAAGCTGAGATTGAATACCCGGACAGCTACGATTTACTTCATTTGTTGCTGGTGATGTACTGCTTTTTTCGCCTGCACTTTCGGAATCATCTAAATTAGAGAGAGAGTCAAACGAATTTTCTGTAGACACATTGTATTGCTGCTTTGTTTCCACCATTTTATTGATCTGGCCTGGTGTATGAGTTGGTGTGGATACGACTTTTCCTGGGGTTTTAGGACTTTTAGATAGACACGAATCGCAAGTCCAATTCGATTTATTTTTAGGAGTCATTAGATAGTATCGATTTTTCGAGACTACAGTACATTTTATATGATATGTTAGTTTGCAGTGAGCACAGGTTAATTTTTCTTTGCCCCTGATATATCTGTCGCATTTTGGACATTTTTCAGCCATTTTTTATGTCAAGGTATTATTTATAAATTAAAAAACAATTTTTCTTATGAAGTGTATTTTTCTATGTTGAAGATGGATCTTTTCTAGTTTCCGAACGCAACTTATTAACAGCGTTTCTGAACGAAGCGTAGATACGTGATTGTCCCAATGACAGCCGTCAGATGTCAGTTTAGTTGTCACTTTGTTGGTATCAGCTGTTTATATACCCTTGTTTATTTTACTTAGTTTTTATTAAAATAATGTGAAAGTTTCAAAGTGTCTTAGTGTGAGTGTCGTTTAAATTCAACCGTTATTGTTTGTTTTCCATTTTTTTTAAGTTCTTACTTCGATACAGCTCACCAGAATGTTGATTTTTGCTTCGTCCTTTTCCTTGGAAGTGTGCACATGTTTTAAACACTATTTGGTAAGCAATTTATTGGTTTTTTGGCTACTTTCCATTAAAATGAGGGAGCAGGCTAGTTATACGTGCTGTTGACAGTAATGTCACTTGTAAACTAAAGGCTGAAACAATCGTATGATGTTTTATGTTCGTATTATGATGATACTTACTAATAGCTCCCGTTCAGACTACTGCGATAAAAGGGTAACTATGGAACCCTACACAGAGCATGGCACGACGTAATAATATGCTCTGGGCCGGTTTTTTATTTTCATTTTAAATATTGGTATCCCGTGAAGTAGAACTGCTCATGAAGACCAAAATGGAGCTCATTCATTTTCCAAGTTGAAGTTAATTTCGGTCAGACTTATCCGTAGGTCTAGTATTACCAATAGCGAGACGCACTCACGAGGGATGGATAATTAACTGACATCATTCAATTCAGATATCGTTTTGTTGCCAAGTGTACGTTCGAATTGGCATGTATTTTACGAGACTCACGACTTCGCAAAACAGTTTGAAATTAATTTTAAGGGCATCCCAAACGCTTTAGTGAAGTCGGCTACTTTTATATTAAAGATTATTTTTCAATGAATTATTAATTTTTCTTATTGCATATTAATCAATGCAAATAATTTTATAATAATCACTGAACTTAAAAGTGGAAAAATTACTGTCATGGGTGAGACTTGAACTCACGGCCTCTGGAGTTCTAATGCTGACCCCTATTGCATGGTGCCGTGGATGATGGCAGCATTTCCCCGCTGAAAAGACATAGCCTTAGTATTGTAGTCGACCCTAACCGCAAGGTAGCTATACAATTCTCACGTCCCAATGAGAACGTAACAATACCTTAGACTTACTGTAGTATTTTTCCCAGGTTTGCTGAGCGGTGTGCTGGGGCGCTGCTTCTTCAAGCGCTGTTACGACCTGTTCGGGGAGCTGATGGACGCGCTGGCGCTGCTGAACGGAGCCATCAACTTCGTGCTGTACTGCTCGATGTCGCGCCAGTTCCGCACGAGCTTCGGACAGATAGTGCGCGCGCGCTGTGCGCCCACGCAGCGCGCCGCGTCTCACACCGAACTTCAGACTACTGTCGTTTGAATTTGGAGACAAAGTCTCTTAACTAATGATTTGAGTTCTTTTAGACTATTATAACACTACTATTTGGCGATGACTACGTTCACGTAAAATTGTGATTTCAGAGATAAAAACTATCCTATGTCCTTTCCCGAACTCAGTTAAATTATCTCCGTAACTTCAATTTAATCGGTCCAGGTTTAAACGTAAAGAGATAATAGACTGACAGACCGACAAACAGAATAGTGTAGTCTGTTGCCTGGTAACCTCCTACTTTGATTAGGCACACGCATTGGGTAAAGGGAAAAAATAATAAAAAAATTAAACAAATTAATAAATGTATCCCATTTTAAATTAGTATATTTATCTTAAGAGTGCTATTACATTTCGGGGTTGAGCGAGTTTAGGTATTTTACGCGCTGCGGCAGGCCGTGCGAGCTCAGTATTCCGATCCCTTCTACCACACTCGCACTACAATGATGGATTAAACATTCTTGATCCTTCGCGAAGCATATTGAAATCAACCATAACAACACTAACTGGACTTAACTTATAAAGTCCTAAAACTGTTATTTGGTAAGTACGAAAATACTAAATGCAGTGCAAATGTACATAGGGGCTGTTCATAAATGACGTCATCTATTTTTGACCCCCCATCCCTCAAATCATCCAACAATCATGCTTCGGATGACTCTGTTTCCTCCTACATCATGCTACCATCATCCGATGTCCAGACCCCCCTCCCCCCCCTCCTCCCATTTGAAACGACGTAATTTATGAATAGCCCCATACTCGTACTTATGAACGTATATAACTCGAAAGAAATTATAGGTACTCGCTTATTTACAAGAAACAAGTTACAAGAAACTGAAGATACACAAGGTCTGATGATGGAGCTGGAAGGTGGCCACGGGTACCAGTCTATCATGTAACTAAACCACTTCGTGTTTGGGCTCGTTTGATTCATCTCAACAAGATCTTTAACATTGAAGATACACAGGGTCTGATGATGGAGCTGGAAGGTGGCCACGGGTACCAGTCTCTCATGTAACTAAACAATTTCGTGTTTGGGCTCGTTTGATTCGTCTCAACAAGATCTTTGACACAAGACAGTACTCAGAGTCTGATGATGGAGCTGGAAGTTGGCTACCGGTACCAATCAACCATGCAACTAAACCACTTCATGTTTAGGCTCGTTTGACTAGTCTCAACAAGATCTTTGACACTAGGTGATACTCAGAGTCTGATGATGGAGCTGGAAGGTGGTCACCGGTACCAATCAACCATGCAACTAAACCACTTCATGTTTAGGCTCGTTTGACTAGTCTCAACAAGATCTTTGACACTAGGTGATACTCAGAGTCTGATGATGGAGCCGGAAGGTGGTCACCGGTACCAATCAACCATGCAACTAAACCACTTCATGTTTAGGCTCGTTTGATTAGTCTCAACAAGATCTTTGACACTAGGTGATACTCAGAGTCTGATGATGGAGCTGGAAGGTGGTCACCGGTACCAATCAACCATGCAAATAAACGACTTCGTGTTTAGGCTCGTTTGATTCGTCTCAACAAGATCTTTGACACTAGGTGATAAACCAAACACGAAGCCCAAACACGAAGTGGTTCAGTTATGTGATAGACTGGTACCCGTCGCCACCTTCGAGCTCCATCATCAGACCCTGAGTAGTATCTTGTGTCAAAGATCTTGTTGCGACGAATCAAACGAGCCCAAACACGAAGTGGTTCAGTTACATGGTAGACTGGGACCCGTGGCCACAGTCCAGCTCCATCATCAGACCCTAAGTACTAACTTGTGTCCAAGGTCTTGTTGAGACGAATCAAACGAGCCCAAACATGAAGTGGTTCAGTTACATGATAGCAGTGTTGGCAAAAAATCAATTCGAATTGACGATTGACGATTGAGAATTGACCGATCAATTCGAATTGACGATTGACGAAACTAATTCTAAATCTACTGATTGAAGATTGACGATTACTAATCGTTAATTCGAATTGATCGGTCAATCCTCAATCGTCTTCTGTCCTCATGATACTGTTACATGATAGACTGGTACCCGTGGCCACCTTTCAGCTCCATAATCAAACCTTGTGTATCTTCAGTGTCAAAGATCTTGTTGAGACTAATCAAACGAGCCCAAACACGAAGTGGTTTAGTTGCATGGTTGATTGGTACCGGTGACCACCTTCCGGCTCCATCATCAGACCCTGAGTACTATCTTGTGTCAAAGATCTTGTTGAGACGAATAAAACGAGCCTAAACACGAAGGGGTTTCGTTGCACGGTTGATTGGTACCGGTGACCACCTTCCGGCTCCATCATTAGACCCTGAGTACTATCTTGTTGAGACGAATAAAACGAGCCTAAACACGAAGAGGTTTAGTTGCATGGTTGATTGGTACCGGTGACCACCTTCCGGCTCCATCATCAGACCCTGAGTACTATCTTGTGTCAAAGATCTTGTTGAGACGAATTAAACGAGCCCAAACACGAAGTGGTTTAGTTGCATGGTTGATTGGTACCGGTGACCACCTTCCGGCTCCATCATCAGACCCTGAGTACTATCTTGTGTCAAAGATCTTGTTGAGACGAATCAAACGAGCCCAAACACGAAGTGGTTTAGTTGCATGGTTGATTGGTACCGGTGACCACCTTCCGGCTCCATCATCAGACCCTGAGTACTATCTTGTGTCAAAGATCTTGTTGAGACGAATCAAACGAGCCCAAACACGAAGTGGTTTAGTTGCATGGTTGATTGGTACCGGTGACCACCTTCCGGCTCCATCATCAGACCCTGAGTACTATCTTGTGTCAAAGATCTTGTTGAGACGAATAAAACGAGCCTAAACACGAAGTGGTTCAGTTATGTGATAGACTGGTACCCGTCGCCACCTTCGAGCTCCATCATCAGACCCTGAGTAGTATCTTGTGTCAAAGATCTTGTTGAGACGAATCAAACGAGCCCAAACACGAAGTGGTTTAGTTGCATGGTTGATTGGTACTGGTGACCACCTTCCGGCTCCATCATCAGACCCTGAGTACTATCTTGTGTCAAAGATCTTGTTGAGACGAATAAAACGAGCCTAAACACGAAGTGGTTTAGTTGCATGGTTGATTGGTACTGGTGACCACCTTCCGGCTCCATCATCAGACCCTGAGTACTATCTTAAGTCAAAGATCTTGTTGAGCCGAATCAAACGAGCCCAAACACGAAATGGTTTAGTTGCATGGTTGATTAGTACCGGTGATCACCTTCCGGCTCCATCATCAGACCCTGAGAACTATGTTGTGTCAAAGATCTTGTTAAGACGAATAAAACGAGCCTAAACACGAAGTGGTTTAGTTGCATGGTTGATTGGTACCGGTGACCACCTTCCGGCTCCATCATCAGACCCTGAGTACTATCTTGTGTCAAAGATCTTGTTGAGACGAATCAAACGAGCCCAAACACGAAGTGGTTTAGTTGCATGGTTGACTGGTACTGGTGACCACGTTCCGGCTTCATCATCAGACCCTGAGTACTATCTTAAGTCAAAGATCTTGTTGAGCCGAATCAAACGTGCCCAAACACGAAGTGGTTTAGTTGCATGGTTGATTGGTACCGGTGACCACCTTCCGGCTCCATCATCAGACCCTGAGTACTATCTTGAGTCAAATAAATACATATAGAATGTCAGGTCGTTTCAAATATTTTTAATCTTGTCCGGTAGTTTATTAAACTGTACCATTATAAATTATAATACTATAAAAACAGTGCTAGGATCAAAGTCTCTCGTTGCGGTTTACACGCACACAGTATAGCGTTTTACACGGCGCCCGCCGCACACAATGATAAAAAACCTCGTCGTCGCCGTTGAAAATGTGCGGAGCCGACCGACACACGTCCTGCCTGTACAAGCTCTGCCGCGGCACTGAGCTGGCGAGCGCGCGTCATCGGTAATATAGAGTAGTTTTCAAAAAATTGCCAAAAAATTATAATAGAATTTCATAAACACTAATGTATACCAACAGTATAAGCAAACGTTGCAGATTGCTTGAGTATGAAAATGACTTCGATATTAAGTAGATTTTCGTAGAAATTGACACTTGTTTCGGAGAGAAAATTGAGTTCGTTTTACTTTGATTTTCTCTTTCTCAAAGGTATGTAGAAAAAATATCGTTTGATATGCCGAAAGTACAGGGTATTAGTAATACAAAATAGCCAGGTTTAGCAGAGTAAACTTCTCAACATTTCTAAATAAGAGCTTGCCGTTCAGTGCTTCACGGGGTTTTTCGGAAACGACCATCAGAAAAAAATTCATTACTGATTTAATAAGTCCTTTTTCTAATATTTACAACGATATTTAAAAAGATAAGAAGACGCTTTTACTGGAACAAGTACTCATTGTTTCTAATAATGAGCACAAAGTCCTGAATTTCGTCGACTAGTATCATCAATTTTGCATTATTTCGACTTTTCTTGTAAGAGCGCTCTTAAACTTAATGTAAACAAGCTGAATCACCGCTACTGACTTCTAGTTGTTAACAAATAATTCAAGGACGCTTTATTGTATAGGAATTTATTGCAAACAGTTAATGCCCTTTATATTCAGTTCATATGTATAAATCGATCAGGGATATATAAATCGTAATAGCCAATTACTGGCAATATAACAACAATGTCCCAGCCATTTTACGGACCGCTAGTACGGCAGACTTTGGAGTAGAAAATAATTTATAATATAAACTGAAATAGATCTCATACACTAAAGAATGACTAAGCCCAGTAGTCAGTATACATCTATGACATCTATTTCAGTTGTGACTACTTAAAAACATAAATGAAAAAATATTTATATTTTTGTAGTTTGTAATATATAATAGCTAAATTTTGTGGTCAAATGGATACATCACCATATTGTATAACAAATTTAAAATATCGTTTTTTAAGGTGAGGTTCCGGTGGCAACAATAACAGTTGCAATATGTTGCAACAGTATTGCGGCGGCGTTGACGCAGCCGCTGTATGACTGTATCTGTCAGGGCAGGATACCTTGAAAAAGAGGTGAGTGATTTGTCTTAAGGTGACAGTCCATTTCCAACGGCAGCTGCACTACTGTTCATTTTACTACGGAAATTGACAATGACAGCGACGCGTTCAGTACCGGTAGTGCAGCTGCGGTTACAAATGGAATGTTACCATTAAGGTGACAGTCCATTTCCAACGGCAGCTGCACTACTGTTCATTTTACTACGGAAATTGACAATGACAGCGACGCGTTCAGTACTTTATAAAATAAGGAACGGATTTAACGTCATAATCGCACCAGGAATACGGCGGCGCGGCGAACGTCACTCATTTTATCAAGCAAATTGACACAGAGAGCCCGCATCAAGGCCGCATCAGAAATGTCGCAAAAGTAATCCAGTTGTCAATTGAACGTCACTTTTACGTTGGTACGTATTGATGACATTAAATCCCAGTACTTTAGAGCGTTCATTATACAGTCAGCAGCAGAAGTTGCTAAGCGGGCCAGGTGTTCAAAATGATCTTGACGCGACTTTATTGTTAAGAGAATAAGAGCGTGTCAAGGTAATTTTGAACACCTTGTTTGCTTAGCAACTTTTGCTGCTGACTGTATTATGTACATTGTGTTAAAATATCTCGTTAAAAGGGAGTAAATGTTTCTGGCTAAGTATTATAATTTAATTTAGGTATTGCGAAACCGTGATATACACGTGTACAGTTTCTAGGAATTATGTTTTACTGTATATGTATGTATGTATAAACTCTTTATTGTACAAAACACAAAACACAAATTTATGGCACAGGATAGGCAGTACAAAGGCGAACTTATCCCTTTAAGGGATTTCTTCCAGTTAACCTTTATATATATTGCTTAATTTGAATCCTAGCTTCCCAGTAGTAGGAACACAAATCAATACTTTCGGGGTTGTAAATTGGGTGACCTGTAAGACGTGATATGAAATGAATATCATCGAGTAACCGACAAAACTTGGAAATACGATTTTGCCTACACATCATATCCCTGTATGTAGGAGAAGTTGATTTCTGGTATTTTTTAATACGTATGTGATACTCTCTCGGTTCAACTTTTATTTTACAAATAGGTACGCAATTTCACGAGAGCTTCAATCTGCAGTTTAGGTTTTAGGCAAGCTGTAGGTATTAGGTATTAAAGTGTCATTCTATGGAACTTGCTAACTATGTGTCATCATCATCATCATCATCTCAGCCATAAGACGTCCACTGCTGAACATAGGCCTCCCCCTTAAACTATGTGTACAAATCGCTATATTGAATGATTAATTTACTAGTGACTTTTGTTTACATAGTTAGCAAGTTACTTTACCTAAAATGTTTCTTTTCCGGAATAAGAAATCTGAATATTATGTCTACTGTCTTATTACAGTCGAATATTGTTGCACTTGCAGGATTTTGCAGTTGAAAATAATTTTATAGTAGGGGAGACCGAGGTGAGTTGTGACAGAGGAGAGTTGTGACATCGTTGATTTTTTGGAATCTATTAACTAAAAACAAGGTCGCAATAGAGCGCGTTTGTTAGTTTAAGTTACGAGCTAACAAACGCACACTGTTGCGAGCTCGCTAACAGTCATTAAATTCCAAAAAATCGAAAATGTCACAACTCTCCTCTGTCAAAACTCACCTCGGTCTCCCCTACATCTGGTGCTACATTATGACAAACATAAAAAATAAACGAAAAAAGTAAAACAGGGGATAGCTATGGTTATTATATTTACATCAAAATATGTTAAAACATTTTCCATAAATGTCTGTGTCCAGAGAGGAAAATGAGGACTAATAAGTTTGTTTTTTTTTTCTATAGAGCGAAAGTGGTGGCCACGGCATATACCGGGTGTGGCCTGTAACACGAGCAAATAATTAAAACATATATTGCACTCCTCAATCGGTGACACTTTTGTTCAACAACTTTTAAAAATTATGAAGTATTTAGTTAGACTCCCTATTTTTCATACAAAATAAATATTATCTTCAATGGACGCCATCGCCACGACATTTAATTGTGATTGACGTTGCTTGTCACGACTTAAACGTAACAAAATTCGCAGTACATTGCGTCTTAGACTTTAAAGTGTATTAAAAATCAAACCACAACTTATTTTTAAAAGTCGCTGATCAAATGTTGGTCAGTATGAGGAGTACAGCCTACAGTTAACATTTTTGCTCATATTACAGGCCACACCCGGTATTATACACAACTTGCTGTGTTTAAATAACACACCGTTTTTCATAATTACGTTTGACAGCACTGACACATCGTATTTTGTGCGTCATATGAATTCAGTAATCACTGCGCGCCCGATTTTATGAAAACGGAATACTAAATTAGCATAATAAAATGAAATGAAGTACTCTACTGTGTAAAAGTTAAATGTAAAAATTATAAAATGTTTTTGTGCTCTGCGGTCTCTGAAAATTTGTATGCAGTGAGGGTCGGGTATCTTTGCAGCCGATTGTATCTAGGCATAGACTAGGAATCCTGTAGACCGAGCATAGTCGCGCTACCCCCTCTGCCACGCATACGGTAATTTTTATGTGTTCGAGTCGAAAGTGTCTTTGTGTGACGTCCATGTCTTTGAACGGACCAATTACGGCACGGGACTTCGCTCATCTCGTCCCGCGCACCCCCGCATTTTGGCATCATGGGTTGTATGAAATAATTGCTCTAAACTCGGATTAGAGGATTCCTAGTCTATGTATCTAGGCCTTCACTTGCCTTTGCTAAACCCCTGGTGACATCCCTAAGTTTAACGTAGCGTAGAAATATTCTTGCCGTAAATCCTTAAAGATTAAAGCAGGGACGACATGAAAATTTGCATCGCGGACAATGTTTGTTCCATGAAATCATTGGCTACCTAATCTGAGACCACGTAAATTTATTCGACTTGTTAACAAGACTATAATAGTCGTATGGCGTTGGAATAAAGCGTGTTATTGTTGAAGAGCTTTTTAGTTGTGAATGTTCTATAAGCCGCTCATTGTTGTCAAATTATGTAAATAGGAGTAATTTAGATTAATGTGTAGAATATGTTGTTAATGGAATATATACATTCTTGGCAGAATGATATCGGATTTATCCGGAGTCTCTTTAATTAATGACTTACTCATACAAAAAAAACCGTTAAACGGAACTAGCTAAACGTCACATTAAATCATAAGTAGGTATAAATAAATAGTAGGTATTATGTAAGCGCGATATGAGCGAAAGCTTGAAATAAATGATTTTTATTTTTTTTAAACTATAATATATTTATCTAAGAATCAAAACTATACCTGAGTTGGAGAAGAATGTAAGTTTCATATTATTTTCAACCTAGGTGACGGAGTTGTTTTAATTTTAATTAGGTACTGTTAGTAATCATTTATTTATGGAATATGTTGTTTATTGGTTATTAATAAATGTACAAATAATTAGTAAAACATAATTCAGATGGGTAGATAATGGAAAACCTAATGACATATTTCTAGTATTTTTTTTATATTTATATCTAGTTTTCAGTGATGAATAGCTTTTTCCTTTGATATTAATGTTAAGAAACTAAATGTCGGTACCTATGTATGTGATACGTTTTTAAAATAAAATTTGAATGTATTTTATTAGTATTATTTTATACCCCAATTTTATTCAAATAAATCGACTGATAAACAATTTCCACGAATCCACTAATGAAATGTGGAAATATGGATGTTGTATTTGTTAATCATTCACACAAAGACGGATGTGCAAAATTAAATACCCATATAACTTGCTAGTCATGTTTATTAACTCGGACATTAATTATTTCCGAGTAGGTATTCGTACTCTAAATAAATAATAATAAATAAATATTAGAGGACATTTTTACACAAATTGACTAATTCCCACGGTAAGCTCAAGAAGGCTTGTGTTGTGGGTACTCAGACAACGATATATATAATGCATAAATACTTAAATACATAGAATACAGCCATGACTCAGGAACAAATATCTGTATCATCATACAAATAAATGCCCTTACCAGGATTCCAACCCGGGACCATCAGCTTCATAGGCAGGGTCACTACCCACTAGGCCAGACCGGTCGTCAATAAATGGATGTCAACATTTGTGTTGGAGCCACGCGGACGACATGCAAATAGTTACTAGTAAATAATAATCAGGGGGCCGATTTTTGAATTTCGATCGCTCGAATTCGTCACTCGAAAATCGGTGGAAAACGGCGAAATGCTAATTTTTTAAATACGAGCGATCAAAATTTGGAATCTAGTGGTATTGACCATTCGAATTCAATTCAATTTGTAATAGAAATTAAATGCCTAGTAGTGGAGATATTATTTAACGAAATATACGGAATCGAGTGGTCGAAATTCTAAAATCGGCCCCCTGAGGGCCTACCGCCAACCACGTCCGACGTGTTGCCTCTCTGTCGTACTTGTAAATTCGTACGTAAGTGTGACGTAATACGTCGAACGAGGTTCGCGGTAGGCCCTCTGCACTACGTTCACGATACAATGCTATTTTATAAGTAGCTAGTAGTTTAATTACCCTGAACTGTAAACTCGCGATTCAACGAAATAGGAAATGTAAAGCTTCTGTCTATACAATTATAAATAGAGCGGATTATTTTAAAATTTTAGAAATTGCTAATGTCGGCGGTTTATTACAATTTTGATGACTTGACGGACTAATGGAGTCTTTCGGACCCTTAAATACCTATCAAAAATTGTCAACATGATCAGAAATAAAGAAATACGAGATAGTGTTATTTTTACAGATTCATATTAAGCGGCTACTTGGATCCTCAAATATGGTCAAAATTTAAGAAATTAAAGGTGGCGGCCGTTTGTTCCTATTGATTATGACTATCGATTTATATTAAGCGACCTTTCGTGTCCTCAGTTATCAATTGTTGTCATGATCAGACCAATTATAAAGATTTAAAAATAAAAAAAACTTTGAAATGTCGGGAGGTGCCCGTAAATGTAAGAACTTCGCTTCGCACGCTCGTTCATTCGAAATGGAAACGTGGCCTTTTTACAACAAATCTTGTTGGAAATTGGCCAGGGGTATTTCCATAAGTCATGAGTCCCAATGCACTTTGTGACGATGTCAGCGATTCTGAAACTGCGATATATTAGCATTGCTAAGTAAAGGCGACTTATTCTCTTTAGTTATTCAACTTTTCTGGTAAACCAGTGTCACATGGTCTCGAGATACATAATAACTATACGTAATTGGAGAGCGCACTTATACTGGTCGTTGTTACAGTTTGAGCCTACGACTCTCTAGCTCGATAGATACGTTCTATACTATCGGGAAGTAAATCTACCAAAACTTGATGCCAAGGACGAATTCAAATGGCGGGAACAGTCTTTGGCCGAGTCGTTGCATATACATATTCTTCTAATCGTGATATCGTCCAACTTATCTGTTAGGTAGTTAAGTCGTGAGGAGATTACATGGCACTTTTTTATTAAGAAAAAATGTTACACTTTCAAGAAATACGCATGTACCTAATTAGGTTTTGTGGAAACTTTATCAGTTTTATCACTGCCGGCTAGTAAAATACACTTCACTTCAGGTAAGTAAGTATTTCCACAATAGTATACTACTTTTGATACTTTATCCGATATCTATGAATCCACTCTACATAATTTTGTTGTCGAAATACTTTCACAATTTCCCCTTTTTAGCGACTACTGAGAGTTCACATTTTGGGGCGATAGTTAGCTGATTTACAATATGAGTATACGATATCGGTTGCGTTGAAACCTCCTTAGAGCAAGGACATTTCTTACGATGTTGGGCCAAATAGCCGATATTTATAACTAGAATTTTGCAGGCACTTTTTCAGATTATAGTATAGATACTATAATAGGTATATGGTTATAATTTGAATGTGTGTTGTGCTAATGGGTTGTTCTTAGCTAAAACGCAGACTGCGATTATCCTGAATGTCTGTGCTAATTAATGATTATCCTCAATTATTTCCAAAAACGATCAACCGATTTTAACCATAATAAAGTAAATACCTAGGTATTTTGGTTTCTACACCGCAACTTCTTCAATAGTCAAAAACAGAAAATTGCTTAGACAGTCACTCAAAAAATAAGTAAATACTTAGTTATTTGTTTTGAAGTGGCGGCGTAGCGCAGGTTGGCCCGGGTTTCTTATTAAGGCAGACCCAAGATGAAACAAAAACAATGGGTTGTTTTATACGAAACAACAGAATCTTTCTTCCGCGTTCCGGATTTGGCTCTATAGTAAAAGTTGTTCAGTATGTCCAGTATGTCCCTCAGGGTATGGATATTGTCTTGGAGGATTACATTTCGTGGACCCAGTTTCGGTGCTTCGTACCTAACGTAAGTACCTACTGAAGTCTGTCTCGCCAATTATATTTTGCAAAAAATTCGTGTTGGAAAAGTCAAACGTAAAAAGGCTGACTTTTAAATGTTTGGGCATCAAACAATTTCACAATACAACAAATAAATTCCGATTTTGTTTTTGATCAGAAACTTCAGAAAAAAAAAACTGTCGGTGTTTTAATGTCATGTATTTGGTTTTTGTACCTCTAGATTCCTTAGACAAAAAATGTTGGATCCAGCATAATAACAGAGGCAGCTTCGCAATGTATTATGGATATAAAGGTATGTCATGACATATTTTGGTCAGATCATTTTCCGCTTGAAATTCAATGTAGATTGGGTTGTCTTACTCCAAAAGTTGTTTACCTTGAAAACGTAGTAAACAAAGTAAGGTGGGGCGAAAGAGATAGTTTTCAAATTAGCGCCTATTATGAGGAATGTGAAGAGAACCTAAGATGTATTGAATTTCCAGCGGAGTGTTTGCAGTGTGCAGATGCGATTTGCACCAATACTGAGCACAGATTGGTCATTGATAGACTATACTATTCTATTATTAAAATCCTGAGCCGGTCAGCTGAAATCAGCTATGATGCTAAAAAATCTCGTCATGGGCGTAGGAAAATAATAGGATGGAATAGACATGTAAAGGAGGCCCACGGGCGGGCGCGACTTAGTTTTCAGGAATGGGTATTACACGGAAGACCTAAAAACGGTAATGTGTATGACAAAATGTGTGAAACCAGGAGGCTCTTTAAGTCTAAGTTGAAATGGTGCCAGGATAACGAAGAACAAATAAAAATGGACATTCTAGCGACTAGGCACTCAACTAAAGATTTCAAGGGCTTCTGGAATCATACAAAGAGGCTGGGAACTGGGGCGTGCGTGCCTGCTAGTGTGGAAGGGCAGTGTGAGCCTAAATGTATAGCGGAGCTCTTTAAAGAGCATTTTAAGGTGGAGTCTCCTTTAGGCATACTGTCATCAGGGTCGTCCAGCATTGAGGCTGTGGTAGGGGGTGCCTAACTGCCTACACACTTGTGAGTGCCAAGCAAGTAGCTACAGTGATTAGAGATATGAGTAGGGGAAAGTCACCTGGTCACGACAGCCTCAGTGTTGAACACCTGCGGTTCGCTGGTACGCATCTGCCTAGGGTGTTGGCGATGTTTTTCAACTTGTGTATTGGCCATATTTACCTTCCTCAAGAGCTTATGAAGACCATAGTAGTACCAATACCAAAAAACAGGACGGGTGATGCCTCCGACAAGAATAATTATCGGCCTATTTCGTTGGCAACCATAGTGGCTAAGGTTTTGGACCGTCTGCTTGATCTTCAATTTGCGCGCCATATACACCTGAACGAGGCGCAATTCGGTTTTAGGCCAGGGCTCTCTACAGAAACGGCAATTTTGCGGCTCAAGCACACGGTTCAATACTATACTACGCGAAATACGCCGATATACGCGTGTTTTTTGGACTTGTCGAAGGCGTTCGACCTTGTTTCGTACAATATCTTATGGGATAAGCTCTTGAGGGAGACGTCTACACCCAAAGAGTTGGTCTACATCATGAAATATTGGTACCAGAACCAGAACAATAGTGTAAGATGGGCCGGTTCATACTCAGAGGAGTACAGGTTGGAATGCGGCGTGAGACAGGGTGGGTTGACGTCTCCGCGGCTTTTCAATCTGTACGTCAACAATCTGATCGAGGAGCTCAGCAGAGCTGGCATTGGGTGCTCAGTTGGTGGCAAAATAATGAATAATATAAGCTACGCTGATGACATGGCTCTGCTGAGCCCGTCGATCGGAGCCCTCGAGATATTGATTGGAATTTGTGAGAGGTACGCGGAGACCCACGGTCTCAAATACAACTCCAAGAAAAGTGAGCTTCTCGTGTTTAAGGCGGGCTCAAAAAAACCGAAGTACATACCACCACTAAAACTTGGAGGCACTGAGTTAAAAAATGTCACTCAGTTCAGGTATCTGGGGCACTGGGTCACCGAGGACCTATCTGACGACCTTGATGTGGAGCGGGAGCGTAGGGCATTGGCGGTGAGAAGCAACATGTTGACTCGCAGGTTTGCACGTTGTACGAAGACCGTCAAAATAACTCTATTTAGGGCATTTTGTCAGTCTTTTTATTCGTGCAGCCTGTGGGTCAAGTGTACGCAGAGATCTCTCAATGCCTTACGCATTCAGTATAATAACGGGTTCAGAATGTTGTTGGGGTTGCCTCGATTTTGCAGTGCGTCGGGGATGTTTGCCGAAGCGCGCGTGGATGGCTTCCAAGCCATAATGCGCAAGAGAGTGGCCTCCCTGATGCGCCGTGTTAGGGAAAGCCCCAGCAGCCTTCTGAACACTGTTATAGACAATTTACAGTGTCCAATAGTGCGCAAATGGAACTCTATGCACATGGACCATAGAGGTGCTGTTGGGCAAATTTAGTTAAGTATTTTAAGAAGTAGTTTAATTTAATTTAATTTAATTTATTGTATTAGGTATTTATATAAGTAATGTAATTATTAAAATGTATGGATCTTGTTATCCGAAATAAATATATTAAAATAAATAAAAAAATAATAGAGTTCATACCTTGATACGAGAAGAATTGAGCAGAGGTACATACTCGTAGTTTACAAAAGAGCGTAATGGTAACATTCCATTTCTAACCGCAGCTGCACTACCGGTACTGAACGCGTCGCTGTCATTGTCAATTTCCATAGTAAAATGAACGGTAATGCAGCTGTCGTTGGAAATTGACTGTCACCTTAAAACTCGGTAGGTAGTATATAGCCTAGCAGGTACTGTATTCGTTTAGAGTGAAATGCATTTAGTGTGCTTGTTTCTAAGTGGAAAATCTTATTTCCTTCGATAAGTGACGACTTTGAACTATTTTATATCGTACAATAAATATACCAAAGAGTGTTCACTTGAAATTACCGCTAAGTATTCATTTAAACGCTGTGACCATAATAAGCCGAAAAATTGGGATGATTAGAAAATTTTCTTCTAATTAAATTACCAGTACCTAATAAGATTACTTAAGGGAAAATGTATTTTAAAATACTGAATTAGTATTACCATTTTGAAGTTAATCTGTATTGAGATTGATAAAAATACCAACCTAACTAATCAAGTTTACTTGAAGTTACTTACAAAGTATCGCAGTTTTCAATGTCAATTTGACGACGAATGCAACTTCGGGTTACAAAGTAGTTGAATAAACTTCTCTAAGAAATACGTGCTTTACATTGAGATAGTTTGAAACGATTGGCTATTCTGGAATTCAATAAACCTTGTGAACATCAACATAAATAATATCAGCCAGCCAGTAATTTCGGGTCAGCCAACTTACCCTTTGATCTTGCAATCGTATGCCAAATACTGACGATGGTATGCATATTTTATATATTTACTCCTTAAAGCTTCAAAATATCACAGGGTACTGTGACTATCGAGAATTTGCATTAGTTTTATCATTTCATAGTATTTATTATAATTTGTATACATATTTATGTTGGTAGAATCAATATTATCGAATTTATCGAGCAAAAATTGATATAAAGATAAAGGAAAACGGATGACGTCTCTTACGTTTCTATATAAACGATAGGCTGGTTATGGTTAGTATGTAGTAGGTACTTAGTTATAAAATTATGGTCCGATGCCAAATGTTTCAAATCTATATTTACGAAAAAAACTACCTAATCAATCGTTTATTCGAGTTATAAGATGACACTGTTAAAGATAAAAGACAAATAACGTTCAAAGCCACGTTGTAGAAGATAGGAAATCATTTGACGATGATATTAAGAACTTATTGCAGTTTTAATAAGTTCCCATTCTATTGCACACCTGCGCCATTACCATTACTGACGCACATGGACACTCGCAACACCTGATACGCAACACCGGCCTTTAAGTTATAAAGCTATACAATACCATTATAGTCGAATAAAATATGCATTTGAATAAAAGATTATTAGTGTTTCAAACTGTTTTAGATTTTAGTACTTTAGTGTCTAAATTATTCACAAAAATCATACACATAACGTATTGTTTCACGACAGGTAGAAAAATTCAAAAGTTTCGCATTTTTATTGTTCAGCGGTGAGGTGGAGTAGCTAGTTCAGTAGAGGCGAAGAAGTAAAAACCGTCTTATATAGTCACAATAATTGTATATTGAATATA
Organism: Cydia fagiglandana; assembly: GCF_963556715.1. Lineage (NCBI taxonomy): Eukaryota > Metazoa > Arthropoda > Insecta > Lepidoptera > Tortricidae > Cydia > Cydia fagiglandana. The sequence continues at coordinate 9,573,080 of NC_085947.1, forward strand.
ATATATAAGCACAAGTTACATATTTAGGTAAAGTCCATTCCAATAGAACTTGCAATGTATGTAAACAAACCGCCATATTGAAATTGTCTCTGAATGATGAATTTGCTAGTGATGGGCAAGAGTCTTACTTAATCCTTTACTTAAGGCCGTAACACACTATCGCACTGCATCACGAACTTGGTGTGTCGCATCCATAAGTGAGAGCGAGAAACAGATATCTCTTAAATTCAATAACAAAGAAGTAAGATACGCGTACATGCCAAGAAAAACAGTGAACGAGTAAAATAATATTGAAACCGTCAATCATTCAACAGTCATTATTTTGTCAAATGTAGGGTAGATTTTTATTTATGAACAGTCCAAAACTACCAGTTATAATTTTCCGTAGTTTAATAATAATGTTTAAAAATGGTGCGAAAGAATGGAAAAGGTTATTTAAAAAAAAGGAATTAAAACGATTAATCTGAGTTTACATATTTATTGAAATTTAAAATTGTCAAACTACCGCGTAGTGTATATAACCGCGTTGGCAGGTACAGACCGTGAGTCGCGTAGTGTGTAGCGGCTTTACGAGTATATCACCAACTTTAGTCACAACACTACCCATCATAGACAATTGTAGAATGTAAAAGAAACAAAAACGTCATTACATCAGGGCCTACTAACCTAACTTATGAAACCATTTTAAACTTTTAATGAAATATCCAAGATACAGTTATATATTGTTGTATTTTACGGTAACGACCGCTTTAATAGTGTATAGTGTATGTGTTTCAATGGTGTTTGATGAGATTATGTGAAAATTCAAGGAGAAACAGTGACAAAACAAAGTTACGTGCTTTGTTGACAACGTTTGCAAGTTCTATTGGAATGGACTTTAGTAGGTACTAATGTGAAGTATCTATTAACCTCGTTCCCACGATAATATGATTCAAGGATAGAACAATACCATGGAAAAATATAAAAAGGAATTCCTTCTGTTGGACTTGCTAACATTTATAGCAAAGCTATCAAGGTAATCATAATACTAAATAATTAAACGCTTATAAGTCTGCTTAAAATTGAATACAAAAAAGATGTTAATCACTTAAGTTTTAAATTAAAAATAATTTTCTACTAAAAATCCTTTATTATTTCGTTAGATTTTTAGCTTTATGAAAGCGAAATAAAAGAACCGCTGTAAATGCTTAAGTTTAAGTAACTATATAGTTATCGGTTTTTGAAAATAACACGATAATGTGCCGTCGTTCCTGCAAAGGTCAGAGCAATTCACGGCACCTTTCGTTAAAATTGTAATCATGTAAGTAGATACGAGTAAATAGAACTAGAAGTAGCAATAGAGACTACCGTAGTTGTAGAGGTGCGATTATTAAATAAAAACACGTACATGGATATAACGTCTACAATTTTTTTATTAATATCACAACTCACTTTACGATGTATAAATGTATAGAATTAAGTGTTGGTTTTTTTAAAAGTAAACTAATAGTTAAATTTAATAATCGCCTGGGTGATAAAAAAACCAAACTTTAAGTATAACTAGAGCAGATTTAAGTAGATTAGATTAGACTAAGAATTCTTCAGCAATACAGGTAATTTGATTTGCAATAAAGTTCGAGTTATCCCAGGGGCGTTATTCGAGGTGTACAACTGTCAGATTTCGTATCCACATCAAATCAACTCTTGATTAATTCGCAAGTTCATTCTATCACGTTTTGATTCGATCAATTGCGGTTAATATCATTTGGTACAACAAAAACTCTGCTCTGAACTCGGGGTACATTTGTTTGGTTTGGTTATCGCCTAACCGTGGATTGCTAATGTCGAATTTTGATAGTTGCACATATTCGACAACTCACATCAATTTTTCTTACATCAACAGGAGATCAACACGACACGTCAAACGTCGCTTGTCTAATACCCCTACCCCTCCAGTGCCCTGTTTATCAAAAGCTTGTAACTTGTAATACAAGTGGAACTAGTGGAAGTCCACTTGTATTACAAGTTACTAGCTTTTGATAAATAGGGCACATGTCGCATCTTACAAAATGCGAAAATACAATTTACTTAAAATACTATTATTATTTATCAAAATTATTGCACAAAATATATACAAGTAGGTAAGAATTTATAAGATGTAATTATTAAAATTACATTTTTAAACGATAGAGACCATTTTAAACGCGTGCATAATGCACTAATAATAATGTCCACTCTCTTCAATCCTGCACCAAACTAACTTTAACCCAATGGTTGACTGGTAGAGTTCTCCATTTGTACTCTTTAAATTGTGCAATAAAGTATATAAAATAAATAATGTTATCAAGGAGCCTAGTAAAGGTGACAATCACACACCGACAAACGCCAAATGAAAAGAAAAAATGTTTCGGGATCACAGATGCTACGAAAAATCACTTGACTACTTTTATACAATTTTGTGGTTCACTATTTTCAAGAAAAAAAATGTTTTTCACTCACATATGCAGTGATATGCATATTGGATGCAGATACGTGCATATTTCAAAACTCTGCTGACTGAACTTGGTGCACCTTTTAAAACTGATAATGGGCTATATGATACCGCAACTTTTAGTTGAAACCGGCTACCTACCTAGTCTAATATTTATTATTAGCCGTATTTATAGGTATTGAAAGTAAACTTATATCTTGGTAATGAGATCACGTATATAAACACGGGTATCAACAATGGAAGGATCGTCTCGTGAGTCATTTCAGTATAATATCACTTTGAACGGAAACAATGTTACTAACTTAAGACGTTGCCTTGTGGGCATTGATTGATGATGGATAACCGCAATAGATTGCCGGCAAACTAAGTATAAACTAGATTTGGTTCCAGTCTATTTCTAAGATGACAGATTACTGTATTGTCATGAATGTTATAAAATTATATAAATGAATAATTCCAGCTAAATACGTCTCACTGCTCGGCATGCAAGCATGCGCCAAAGGCCTTCTGTAGTCCCCACAACGCCCAGTGCGAGTTAAGGACTACATAATTATGACACATTTTCACGGATCTCCTCACTGTTACCCTTAACCGAAATGCTAGTGATACGAGTACATATCAAATGATATCCAGGAGCTACATAACTTCCGCAAACTGTTTATCACATTCGACCTGCCGGCGTATTATGGATGGCTTTATCCACGTGATAAAATAACTGTCACTTTGTGACTCCGTAGGATAGAAAGTGACGGACACCATTTTATCACGCTGTCACGTACACAAGAACGACCATCATATCCGTGCTGGCCTGATGAGTATTTTTGGTAGGTGTAGGTATCATTTTCAAGTTAAAGGAGTATTGCAATCCAATCAGTATTGTATGCATCGTGCTTAAAAATGTCTGTGTACCTACACAAAATTTAATAAAAGCAAAACGGTCATATTTATTAATGGAATCAGTCTATCCGGTTTGATTTGAGGATCAAATTTCTATATGGGACTTATTTTATTTATTTTTTTTTTTTAATTTTTTTTTCAGAAAAGTATGGTACATTTTAAACTTATATTAGGTTCGCCAAACTTACGTTTAACGGCGACATGATGCACTCATTTTCATTTTCATTGAGCCAATAAAAGTCAGAAATTACAGTAAATGTCTGCCAATCGCACTATACGCACTAAAAGCCTCGCCTCTTACTAAACTGAGTTAGCCAACGTGCCAGCAATAGCTAACGCTCTGTAGCGTTGCGTAGTTAAAGTTATCTCCCTATCACTCTTCCATATAATTGCGACAGTGACAGTTTCGTTTCCTTCGCTACGGAGCGTAAACGATTGACACGTTGGCTACACACCCTGTACCGTTACGCTTAAGTAAATTGAAATCGTCTTGTAGTATGGAAAACAAGACAATTGCAATTTGACGGAGAAAATATTGCTTTTATCTAGGTATATCGGGTGGAACAGAATGAGGGACTTTTATGCAAAAGGGGAATTGTTTAGGATACGTACTTTATTTTTCACTTATTAATCACGATAATATTTCTAACCGTTTGCACAGAATAAATAATAGTACTAGGTACAGAAGACTCACTCTCTAACAAAACGCGTCTGTCACGATCAGCACAGATATGGCCGCTAGGTGGCGACAGCGCCACGCGCGGCTTATAGCAAACCCCAAAATTGGGGTCGAACGCATGGAGTTTTAGCTACCTGTAGCAAAGCGATGAAATCGCGGAGTGAGCCACGCCTGCCGTTTGTGAAGTACAGTTTGTTAAACATTCGTGGAAAAAACTGTATGTTTCATTTCAAGTACTTAGTTCATATGAATGACATGGCATGTGTCAATTTAAAATATAAATCTTTGTAGGGTTCGAGGCGTCCGATGAGTAATTTTCTAATCGATAGTCACGTGGTACTTTCCATAGAAAACGAAGCGCCGCCGCCGGCGCCGAAAGCTCCGGCCCGGTTCCGGCCCGGTCTAGGGTGAGTCATCCTGTAATTAGAACGTTTATATTTTATTTATACACTAATTTAACATGAAGTCTGATGAAACTCCAATAATAATTATGTACCTACATTTATAACAAAATGTTCGACTCCTTTAATATTTTGCTTTGCAATACCAATATTATCAATATTGTTGTTGGTAATACGTTCTTGGAATAATTTGTGATAGTGAGGAAGTTTCCCAAGATGAGCTACATACTTCGAGTTTGATTTAACTTCATAACTTTAATTGATTCGGAATTTTAGTCAATATAAATAAGGGCAACATCCACTTACGAAGGCGGAAATTGAAATGTTTGTGATAAGTCATATTCTCAAACCAACAATAAACAAAGACTCGGCTGTGAATTTTCCACGAACTTCGCAAAATTTTACCTAAAGATGCCGTTATGTTGCTTATCTAATGTAGCGGGTTGTAAATGGTACGTTTCCGCCCTTAGGAGTTTAATTCTCTATTAAAGTGTGTAGTAAGTATTTGATTGAAAACACATTCAAAATTGAGTTTTCGTATAATTTCCATTCTGAAGATCGTTTTATCTTAGTTGTTCAGTGAAAGTTTCTTCAAGAAATGTTGCACTAGTTTACTTAGTAATGTTTTGTAAAGTACTCATTTATTTAGTTCCTCGTATTTGAATTGAAAAGTAGAGTGTTTAACTCGGTTGAAAGTTTCTGAGTTCGTTAAGTATATTTTCACTCCATTCAATAAATGGGAAATAGTTTTTTTCTTAAGCCATAAATCCCGAGGGAACGATATATCTTTGTCCTTCAGTACATATGCATGAAATAAGATCTTTTTCGAGCAAGCGTCATGAATATATGTCTATGTACTTATGAATAAATATTATGCGGTCCGGATATTATAATTCCGAGAACAAAGAAATAGAATCCGATACATTTTCCTTCTCAACAATAAATAAGTATGTATTACACTCTTATGGGATTCAATAATAGCTATACTGATTTATGGGGCATAATAGACGTATTTAATGTAACAGCCATAGGTATATATGTAAATATTTTCAAATTTCATGTTTTTTTATTTGGCCAAGTCATGACAAAAGAACGTTACGTAAGTATATTCATAAACGCACTGCAAACCTCAATTAGATATTATTAACCTATTAATCTGTCATTTAAAGTGATACAAACAATTAACTAATTGAAGCTTATAATTTATATTATGAACTAGAGTGCCACTAGGCTTATATGGCATGAAAGATATTTCGATTAGTTGAAATTTCTCGCAGTCGAAATTGCCCCCCTGCATCTTATAACATTTTCATTGAGGCTTGTATATATTTAAGTATTTCTTCAACAACAAATTCCAAGTTCAATCTTGTTTATCAGAGGCTATATTACGAGTGCTCAGTAACATTGTTCAGAAACCCATTAATGAGTAACTTATCAAGTTATCATGTGTTATAGGTATAGGCGCCGTAACTGACTAATCATGCTCGTCATCCCCCCGGCATTCATCAGGACCTAAACCAATCATTTTAGTGCACGGTATTCAGAATAAGTTTTTGGTAAAAATTTCATTTTTGGTACAAGCTTTTATCGCTGACTGTACTTTTCTTACGACAGACAATTTAATACACACCGAGACAATTCGAAAAACCCCTAACACAATTAGGTTGCGTTGTTTCATCACAGAGTTCCTATGGCCACCTCCTGTCTCCATCATCAGATCAGCTCGATGTTACCATAATATTGCATTGTCATCCCATTTATACATGCATGCAACATTTCAGCTCAATCGGAAACCGGGAAGTGGATCAAATTTAACTTGCAAGATTTGATTACAGACAGACAGACAACGGTCAGGTGAAAGTAAATTAAAGCTTGTAAAAAATCAATAAATAAAACTACAGCCTTTCTTTTTAGGGCAACTAGTTGTATTTAGCAGAAAACTACCTGATACTTTAGCGATTGGTAATGCTCAATATCCCGGGAATCCTTTATAACGGAAAAAGCTGGAAAAACCCTATAAGCAATAATCAAAGTTCCTGTTTCCCTGTAATTTAAGACTCTAGAATTACATAGTTACCTATTATTATTAGAAGATAATATTATAGGAGTACCCGATTTTTACCCTGTTCCGTAGCTAAACGGGACCAAAACGGAACCCTAAAAAGTAAAAAAAAAATTGTAGTTATCAACGTGTGTATGTTCACGATAATTTCGAAAACTACTGGCCGCGTAGCCAAGATGCCAAACGCTAACGCTCCGTAGCGATCGAAACGCAACTGCCACTATCACACTAATATGGAAGAGTGATAGAGAGACATAAAGCTTTTCGTTGTCGAAGCGATAGCGATTGTAACCTTGGCTAGGCCGGCTGTACGGATTTTCATGGGAGTTTCACTTATTAGGTAATAGAGTGATTCTTAAGAACGGTTTAAGTGTAACATCATTGTGGTTAAGGTTTAAGCTTGTGGTTGTGTAAATTGGTTGAAAATTTAAATATGTGACGATGTTTGCCAATAGTGTCAAATCACGCTCTCTATGTAGATGCTTTAATCGAAAACGCTGCCTAACGGCTCGATTCGGGAAATGAATTAGAGATTCACTAGATATGAAATAGTAAAGATATGTGACGTTCCACGGCAAAAGGTACCTTATGGTGGCTGGCGCTTACATCGCATAGCGCCCAATAATATTGGAGCGGCGTTAATAATAGCGTAAGCGCCAACCGCCATAAGGTACCTTTTTCCGTGGGACGTCACATATCTTTACTATATCGTATCTAGTTAGTCTCTAATTCATTTCCCGAATCGCGCCGTAATTCGTTTGAGCTACCAACACAAATATGGTGGGATTGTGTCTCTCTCATTAGTCTACAAAACAAATCTATGATGGTGTATGTATGTCTAACATTTAAGGATATTATACCCATTCTAAACTTTAAAAAAGATTACATATAATGTGGTATTTATTTGCAAACCTGTTTAGGTACATGAATACAGTATTAATCATTATCAAATACGTTAGTCAATAAATACGTTAGTTAGTTCTTAATAAAATTAAATCAAATGAAAACCGTCGCTTATTGCTTTTGAGTCTATTTTCAGTTGAGTTGAGTCAAAGAGGGGTTAGCTGTAAAAATAACAAAATAATAAAAATATTGCGTCATAAAATTTGCATAGCGTGATGTCACGGCAGTAATTTATACACTCCGATTATGATGTTGTCGTCGAAAAGCTCGTAAACCCTAACTCGTACAATTTTTCACAAAACAAGATTTAGCAATATTTTCCGGGTAATAAGGAACTTAAGCCATCAGCCCAGCCATATCAAATTTACCATTTGTTTAAAAATTAAATAAAGTTATAAACGCAAAATGAATATTGAAATACATTCTATACGTACTTACCTATTGAACGTAGTTACATCAGTCCTTACATACACCTTACACACACCCACACATACTACACCTTACACCTTAAATACACCACACTATACCGCTTCAAAAGACACAACAAATACATGTTACATAAGGATTCCGATTATTGGGTGTCACCCCACTGCCTTTATAGTTCGTTTTTTTAGCATTAGTAATATGGTAAACAATCTTGATGTGTCTTTTAATTGAAAAACACATTTTAAAAATAAGTTGCGGCAAATATGTAACAATTATGAATCTAATACGATCATTTATATTCTTCTGCTTTCATAAATGATACTGATTTTTAATAAGCGTTTTTCAATTAAAAGACATGCCAAAATCGCTTACCTTCTTCCAAGTTCTTTCTAATGCTAAAAAAACGAACTATAGGCATTCGCTGCGGCACGTGGCACGTGTCAAGCTCGAATAACAATATCAAAACTTTACTAATTGTGAAATGTGATTACCGCTTTTGTTAGGTAAATATAATTTTGTAAGCAGCTAGTAGCGAACATAGTTAAGAATAGGTTTTACTAACATTCAAAACAAAATGGGTATTTCAAAGTTAGCTTAATCAAAGAAAATAATATTCATTAATTTTAATTCAATTAATATTCTACCTTAAAGCGAGCCTTGTCTAATAGCGCCAGGGAATGAGAGCGTCTTATTTAAATAACCTCGAGAAGTGATCGTAGGTACCTACGGCAAGTAACAATAATTACAGTATTTTATAAAATTAAGGTAAACAAGTTTTAAGTTAAACGGTTTCATTTTAATCAGAAAGTGTACCAAAAACTAGAAAATAAAATTTATTATACTTATCGGAGTTCTATTATGTACTACCTATGTTTCCTTTCTGGACAGTAATCATGCAAGAAGTGTAGCAAAATGTAGTTGTCTGATTCTAAACGCCACTTTTCGACACTACTTATGTCAGTAGATTAAGTATTAATCGGAATTTTTTCTCAGACTAAAATAAAAACGTGGGGCGTTAGTATTTAAAAATGTTGAGAAAGATCTAAAAAAGTAAAAATATACTTACAATGAAATTGATATTATAAAACGTGATATTATAAAATTACTTCGGAAACAGAATTAAATGTTTTCTAATAAGTACCTATCAAACGTTTTCCTTAAGGTATTTTTTAATATTGCTTCCCTTTTAACTTTTTATTTAGCTGTATTTAGCTGTATTTTGTAAAAGAAAAAATAGGTTATTTTAGATACATATTTTTATTTTATCTTGTATTTAAAAAGTTCGTATGATGGTGTAGGTGTACCTATAGTTAATAAAGCATCATACGAACTTTTTTAATAATGTAGACCAGGTACACCTACCTATACTATTCAGTTTTTTGTCTGTATCTTAATTCTTACTGAAATACCTAAAATAGAAAAAGGACCAATGGTTAAAACCTTAGCTTATATAAATCGTTTCAGCATGTTGTTAATTTTATGTTTACTACCGTATCAAGGATGACTCACGTTAGACCGTGCCGTGTCCGGGCCGGAGCTTCCGGAGCTTACTTTTATATGACATGACAGGTGATGACGTGATGCTCCGGCCTGGACACGGCCCGGTCTAACGTGAGTCACCCTTTATTAGTTATTAAAATAAAGTTATGGACATGAAATTTAGATCTTTGCTCTACACTGGCAGTGATTGCAAGACATGGGTCGAGCATGCTTCGCTAGCAAAGTTGTTCAAAAGGTTGCGAGTTCAACTCTTGCCTGAGGCGATAATCGATTTCCTAATAGGTTGTTTTCTTAGTTAACAATTTGTAACATATTATAGAAAACGTGGGCAACTACCTCTGGCTTTGTAAAGCTTACTTTACCTAAACTAAAAGAGGTGTCGCTGCATCTCACAAATATTGGTAAACACTTGGTAGCTATTCTACGTACTTATAGATACATAACAGATGGGTAAATACTTTCAGAGAGATGGGGTCGGGGTCCCTTTTGATAGCTTCTGTTATGGAAGGTGAGCGAGTAGGTGGTATTTTCGGAAAGGTTTTCGGCTTGGGAATTCATTCAGAGAGTTTACACGAGGACAATTAGCCAATCCATCATTGGCATCGTGTAAATAAATATAAATACCTCATCGTATTTATAAGACAGTCATTCAATCAGATCCATTTAAATTACGGCGTACCTAATGCCTCGGCTCAGTGGGTTGTTGCTTTGATTGGTAATAAGCTATTAAGGGACTATTACACCGTGTTGCGTCTTTAAGTAATACTCATGTTTAATACTCGCTTGCCTCGGGGAGCGGTTATTAGATGCGATATAAACGGGTGGTTTAGACGGCATGCGAACTCGCATGCGATTTCAGTTACATTGCGAACTGTTGGTTAGGCCCAATTCAACCGACCGATCAAAAACCGCAATGAAACCTCGCATGCAAGTTCTCGCATCGTCTAAATGAGCCCTACACACGCCTGATACTGCATTAATTATATTATTTACAGCTTGATACGGATTTAGGAAACGAGATTTCTAGTGTCGTACTAAATTAAAAAGCCCATTTTAAACACAGTCTTCTTCCTCGCGTTATCCCGGCATTTCGCCACGGGTCATGAGAGCCTGGGGTCCGCTTGACAACTAATCCCATGATTTAACGTAGGCACTAGTTTTTAGGAAAGCGACTGCCATCTGACCTTCCAACCCAGAGGGTAAACTAGGCCTTATTGGGATTAGTCCGGTTTCCTCACGATGTTTTCCTTCACCGAAAAGCGACTGGTAAATATCAAATGATATTTCGTACATAAGTTCCGAAAAACTCATTGGTACGAGCTGGGGTTTGAACCCGCGACCTCCAGATTGCAAGTCGCACGCTCTCACCGCTAGGCCACCACGCTTAAATCCATAACACAGCTTGCATTTTAAACACAGTAATGGAAAAAATTCTCTATCACCCGCTGTTCACCAATGAATGTGTGAATACTTAATAGCAAGCAAGAGCGTGTAAACGAGAAGCTATAAGTAAGTACCGAAGTATTTTGTGATGTACACGTAGGCGTTCGCTAAAGTTCTATTTGCGATCAGGGGGCCGATTTCATCACTCATAATTTTTAAGAAAAAAAAACCGACTTCTATGGGGGCCGGTGAAAGATTATTGTAGATGGTATACCTACTATGTAGAAAAGGAGGTAAAACCACCCACTTTTCTACTAGCATTTCGCTTCTGTAAGGGTCGTAGTTCTAGCCTAACCTAACCCACTTCTCTGATAGCAGTTCGGTTCTGTGAGGATCGCAGTTCAAACCTAACCTAACCCACTTAACGGCGCATGCGTTGCGGTGTACGGGGGTTTAAGCGGGAGGGGCTAGTAAGATTGGCATCATCATACTTATATACTTACACATTTTATGGTAGGTAATCATAGTGGTTTATTTAGTTAAGGTATCATAGTGGTTTTCCGGGTCAAGGTCCGGGTCCGAGCCCGGGTCCGAGTCCGGGTCTGAGTCCGGGTCCGAGTCCGGGTCCGAGCCCGGGTCCGAGCCCGGGTCCGAGTCCAGGTCCGGGTCCGGATCCGGGTATGAGTCCGGTTCTGGGTCCGAGTCCGGGACCCAGTCCAAGTCAAAATCGAAATTCGTAATCACCAAATGTGTACTATGCGTTGTTGAAGAGTTCTATTCTGGTCATCATCAGCAGTTCCATTTCATCAAATGTGACAGTTTTTAAAGTAAATGCTTGATTTTATGATGAAAATACAAAAAAATCTATGCGTATGCCTTTAATATTTGAGGAGTTCCCTCGATTCCTTATGGTTCCCATCATGAGAACTCGAGCTTGACAAAAATGTGGCTTAAAAACTTAACTTGCTTAACAAACATAACGAAGAGGAAAAATCGCCAAACGTGAACTATGCGTCGTTGAAGAGTTCTGTTCTGATCATCATCAGCAGTTCCACTTCATCAAATGCGACAGTTTTTAATGAAAATGCTTAATTTCCTGATGTAAACACAAAAATCTCTATACGCATGCCTTCAATATTTGAGGAGTTCCCTCGATTTCTTATGGATCCCATCATCAGAACTCGAGCTTGACAAAAATGTGCATTAAAAACTTAACTTGCTTAACAAACATAACGAAGAGGAAAAATCTCGAAACGTGAACTATGCGTCGTTGAAGAGTTCTGTTCTGATCATCATCAGCAGTTCCACTTCATCAAATGCGACAGTTTTTAATGAAAATGCTTAATTTTCTGATGTAAATACAAAAATCTCTATACGCATGCCTTTAAGATTTGAGGAGTTCTCTCGATTCCTCATGGATCCCATCATCAGAACTCGAGCTTGACAAAAATGTAGCTTAAAAACTGAACTTGCTTAACAAACATAACGAAGAGGACAAATCGCCAACCGTGAACTATGCGTCGTTGAGGAATTCCGCTCTGGTCATCATCAGCAGTTCCACTTCATCAAATGTCACTTTTTTGGATGTATATGCTTGATTTGATGATAAAAACCCAAAAATCACTATATGTATGCCTTTAAGATTTGAGGAGTTCCCTCGATTCCTCATGGAACCCATCATCAGAACTGGGTTTTGATAGAAACGGGACCAATCTGTATGCATATACATTCAATCAAAAAAAGAATTTTCAAAATCGGTCCAGTAATGACGGAGATATGGAGTAACAAACATAAAAAATAAAAAAAATAAAAAAAAAATAAAAAAAATAAAAAAAATAAAAAAAATAAAAAACATACAACCGAATTGATAACCTCCTCCTTTGGGATTTGGAAGTCGGTTAAAAACACAAATTAAAGCGATAAATTGCAATTTTTTAAATTTGAGCGATGGAAATTGAGAATCGAGTTGTATTGACCACTCGTATTTAAAAGCCTTGTAGTATGAATAGTATTGTAGAGCCATAGCTTAAAAAGAGAGAAAAATACCGACCATGACGTACAAAACAAACAAATGTAAATATTATTATCTCCCATTTTAAGTCTAACTCATTGCAGCGCTGGTAACCCTCGGAGTTTATTACCACGCCTCTTTCTTATCCCTTGAAGGAATATAATATAATCGAAAATTATGCAATTGTTTTCGACTACTCGCTTTCGATTTCGAGCGCTCGCATTTTAAAAATTGCCCCCCAGTCCTCACTTGAATGTAATCTCAATAGTTACCGGAGCAACTGGATCTGTTGACTTGTTCACGGAAGGGGATAAGTAGTTAATATTCTTCGAACTTCAAAACTTCTAACATCTTTAATGCCAATGGGCCCGATTCGGATTTTGAAATAGACATCTATTAGACATCACCAAGATACAATAACGATATGTTTAAGATCTAACCTGTCAAATTTTACATTTGCGCGATTCTGGAGATACTCTTGAACGATTTCCACAGGATATGACTTAGAGATCCAATTCATATCTAATAGATATTATCTTATTCTATCTAACGTAAAAATGACATTGGTTGCCCGAATTGCGCTGCAAAAGATAACTAGTTGATATCTAAACTACAACGTATCTAGAATGGATCTAGTACGTGTCGTCTCTTGTGAATATCTTGAAATTCGAATACGGCAGAATATACCTAAGTAGGCAATACATTTACCTTCATGGAATAGGTATACTCGTACCTTGTAAGGACAAAGGAATTTAGTCTCAGGTCAACCTAATAGATAAAGCCGATTACTTATGCGATAAAAAAGTACTATTTGTAATAGTACTTTTATCACCAAAAAGGGGAGGTATCACCAAAAACTCTTACAGTGAATAGTATCATTCATTTCATCATTTTCAGCCTATATGTATATGCTGGGCACAGGCCTCCTCTCATGCGCGAGAGGGCTTGGGCTATAGTCCCCACGCTAGCCCAATGCGGATTGGGGACTTCAGTGAATAGTACTTAACTCTTATCCAGTGTTTATGTAGAATGGTCTCAAATTATTTGGTATTCGTATTTCCTATTGATTTGATCCATGTGATATGTTATTATACTTAATATAATTATTTTTGTGTACATCGTGTGAGGTCCGGTATAGGTTAGGTCCGGTTAATTTTAGGCTGGATAATGCAAGGTCGTTATTTTGTCAAAGGCTTAGTGACTTTGTGTGTCGGTCTTTAGCTTGTGAGAAAAGATGGATGGAAGATGTGAGATATAGTGGACTAGAAAGTGTCCAAATTCGAGCTCTTTAAAAAACGTTCGATGAATCTGAATTTGTTTTATATTTATAAGGATCCTGACACATTTCTCCAGCTGGGAAAACTTCTCTCATTGTTGGCCTTGATTCAACCTCAAAAATAAGTATCTTTTATGTTGAGAGCTGTTCAAATAAGTAGATATGGATTTTTATGCCGTTTCGTCGTGTCGTTTTATGTCGATAGACAGACAAACATGCAATGAGAAATTAGTAATATATATATGGGGTTTCATTTCCAGTCAATAAAAATCTGATAAATAAAACATTTAACATTTATTTTTTACAATAAGTTATAACATTGTATACGAGAAATACAAATAATATTTAAAATTTCCTTTCATGATTAACTGTATCCATGAATTTCTTGATAGTTTTGCAAATTTTACAATAATAATTGTTAGAACTAGGCAGCCTAATATAAAAAAAAAGTGTTATGTTATGTCTTTACATAATCATAAAATTCATAAACAATGTGCGTTTACTATGTTATACCTACAGGGGGCCTAGTCAAGCTGACAATCGTTTGCGCTGCGACAACGAACCGCTATCTGTCTCTTTCTCACAGCAATATGAAAGAGTGATATAGAGACATATTACGTTTTGTTGTAATCGTGTAATGTAAACGACTGTCATCTTGGCTAGACCCCCCTGATATTCCATTCCGCGGCTTGCCGGAACTTGCTGTTTTTACGTACAGTCAAAAATGGAATGATACCTTTTTATCCCCCCAGAACCTAGGTACCTACAATCTTATAGAAACTGTACCTATACTTAATAATTTAACAATGCTTAATTAGTACTTACATGTCTTAATATAATTATCTTTTTTTCAAGTTTAGGTACAGTATTTTAAAGACGCACATCTTATATATATACACATATATATATATATATATTTTTATATTTACAGTAACAATACGCTTTAATACTCCCAAAATTTATGAGAACTAATAATGAAAACAATAAACTATACCCATTTTGTAAACTTTGAAACGTATACTTTGCATTTGTATAAAAAAAAAATAAGATGACCTGAACTTAGTTTTATTCTTATTTTTGTTTTGTTGCCTTAAAACAGATTAATTACAAGTTCCTTACGTATTACTAGCCAGCGACCCTTGTCTGTTCTGTAGGGAAACAGCTTTAACGTAGACTGCATTTAAAAACTCAAAAAATGCCTGCTTGGTTGCATAATATGTTTCTTATGGTTTAGAACTATAGACTAACTGCATGGGCTTCACCAGGATGTGGCAGGGAGGGTCAGCTGTCTCCCCATAGATAATAAAATTTGTAAACTAAATATATGCCTCTCCCCCTCTTGGCCATCGGCCATATCAACCACGAAAATTTTATTGAAAATATGTATTTGATTATTTATTCTCTCGCATAGTCCTAGTTCATTTATTCCTAATATCCACATGTCTACACATTTTTATACTTACCCACCCAAATATTTATTAGAAGGTACCTATCAATATACAGTCAGCATTCAATCACAGTTTAAAATAAATAATTTAGCGTTGGAATTTAGGCATTACAACCATTTTCATTTCCGGCTACACAATCTCTACCTACATATACCGGGTGTCCCGGGTGTAGCCTGTAATATGAGCAAAAAATGTAACTGTAGGCTGTACTCCTCATACTGACCAACATTTGTTACATACATTTTAACTTTGTTGGACTTTTAAAAATAACTTGTGGTTTGATTTTTAATACACTTTAAAGTTTATTCCAAGACGCAATGTATTGCGAATTTTGTTATGTTTCAGGCGTGACAAGCAACGTCAATCAAAATGATATGGCGTGGCGATGGCGTCCATTGAAAATAATATTTATTTTGTATGAAAAATTTGGAAAATTGAAAAATTTTGTATCAACAACTTTAAAAAATTATGAAGTATTTAGACTTCATAATTTTTTAAAGTTGTTGAACAAAAGTGTCACCGTTTGAGGAGTCCAATCTATGTTTTCATTGTTTTCTCATGTTACAGGCTACACCCGGTATATAATAGTACTACAAGACGAGTAATACATACATTCAGCATTAGAAATAGTGGAGCGTACTCGTAAAGTAACACTATCTAATATTAGCTCAACAAAAATAGACATGTCTCTTTATATAGAACAATTAGACTGTGAAAGACCTTTTAAGCGTAAAACATAGAGATGTAACGTAAAAATAGGGTGTGTAATGATCGATATAAAAATAATTAATATATTTTCTGTAGATATAACAACATTTAATATAATTTCAGAAAATATAATAACTCATTTTATTATTATATAAGTATTATTCGGTATAATATTATAGTAAAGGTATTTTTATGGCGACATATGTAAATGTTTAACGCAGATTAGGTAGTGGTTTGTTTTGTGTAATGGACGCAATTCTAACCTAACCTAACCTACTTTTCTGGTAGCGGTTCGTTTAGTGTAGGGGTCGCAGTTCTTAACCTAACCTAACCTAGTATTCTGGTAGCGGTTTGTTTTGTGTAATGGACGCAATTCTAACCTAACCTAACCTACTTTTCTGGTAGCGGTTCGTTTTGTGTAGGGGTCGCAGTTCTTAACCTAACCTAGTATTCTGGTAGCGGTTGGTTTTGTGTAGGGGGTCGCAGTTGTTAACCTTACCTACCTAGTTATAAATAGCAGTTCGTTATACGTAGAAAGAGTATCGTTTTTTGTAGTGTGTAATAGTAAATGCGGATTTATATATCTAATACAGTATATCAACAATTCTACTTTAGATGAAATAACTTTATATCATAAATTCAGTTTAGAAAATATGCATTATACTTGAAGAATGTTATGCTAAATGTTTTTAGACCAATTAATCTTTATATAAAATGATAATTTATATCATATGAAAATATATTAAGTGTTGTTATACTATTTAATAATTATACTAAATAAGCGTTATTGCAACTGATAATATAATAAAAATGTTTATAGCCATCGATACGCACCTGTAAAAGTAAAAATAGACGTAAAAATAATTTCAGGGTCACAGTTATTTTTGGCGCGTTGTTTGTTGTTGTTGTTGTTTGTTGTTTCATTATAACTCGTATTAGTGCTAAAAGTACTTATAAGTACAGAATAAAATTACCACCGTAACTCACGGCGTGATTCGGGAAATGAATTAGATATTAACTAGATACGATATAGTAAAGATCTGTGACCTCCTACGGAAAAAGGTACCTTATGGCGGTTGACGCTTACGCTATTATTAAAGCCGCTCCAATATTATTGCGGCGCTATGCGACGTAAGCGCCGGCCGCCATAAGGTACTTTTTCCCATGGAACGTCACATATCTTCACCAGGGCTCGGAAACCGGTTTTTGCTCCATACAAAAATACCGGTATTATTACGTTCTTTTTCGTTCTTTGGTTTATTATTTCTTTTTTAATTGGACAATCTGATAACACAAATTCGTTACCTAAATACATGATCCAGTCTTACGTAAAGAGCATAAAATAATTCAAAATATTGGTCTATTTAGGGGTTTTTTAAAAATACCGATTCCGAGCCCTGATCTTCACTATTTCATATCTAGTGAATCTCTAATTCATTTCCCGAATCGCGGCGCCAGCCGCCATAAGGTACCTTTTGCAGTGGAACGACACATATCTTTACTATTTCATATCTAGTGAGTCTCTAATTCATTTACCGAATCGAGCCGTCTGAGAGAGGCAATTTAATAGTACCTACATTACGATACAAGTGCGAAATATCGGAAATTCTAAACAAGTGGCGGTAAATTAAAACACGATCGAAGCGAGCGCTTTAAATCGACACGAGTTCTGAATTACCTATTTGCACATGTATCGTACAACGTTTTACAATACATACTTATGGCCCTTTAAATTTTCGACATAGTTGCGTAATGTGCTAATTATCGTACTAATGCGGTAAAGCAGCCCCATAAGTACTGTAAAATATCTTAAACCATTTTATTCACACTTTGTACACTAGATACCTAGCTAAGACTAATTCCAGTTCAAAAATAAATAGGGAATACCATAACAAAAATATATACATATTCATAATTTAGAAACTTAATATATATAAAGGATCAAGTGCATTTTTATTCATAAAAACATGTCAATACAGAGTACAAAATAACAACTAAATTATAACTTAAGACTATATGACTTAATATATATAAAACATATACATATATCTTTGCCAAACTTCTTAACAATTGAAATCTAAATTATCTTGTTAAGGCAACAAGCGAATTTCAGATATTTTACCATCATATTAAAAAAAAACATAGCATACGAGTACATAGTTACAAGTACATATTTACGCTATTAATGTGAAAAAAAAACAATTGCTACCTATAGACAATTGAGCGCAAATTCGATGTAACTCTCTTTGGACGCCAGCTACATATCTACACAAAGAAATCATATGAAAGTGAAAAAGAACTAATATTTTCTGAGTTTAATGTATTTTAATGACATCTAAGAAAACAGTCGTATTCACACGTAACAGTATTTATTCATGGAAGTGTTTCCTCGTAAGGATTCTCATACACAACAGCGTCCCCAACAGGTTGGTCCACCACCCCTTTGGTCAATTTACAGGCTGAAATTTACCGCTGAAACCGAAATTCGCAAATTGCGGGGATTTTTCTCTTTTACTCCAATGAAGGCGTAATTAGAGTGACAGAGAAAAATGCCCGCAATTTGCGAACTTCGATTTTCGCGGTTATAGTCCAGGACAACACGACCGGTCGCTTCGCAGTCTTTAAATCTGTACATCCACATGATTCGTTCACAATCACTTAATAAGAGGCTCGTTCATAGAAAGTGTTCACGCACTAAAGCCTTCTCCTTTTTTGCTCGACGCCCTCACGGCAACGATGTCTTGGCTCTGAAACCGAAAAATGCATGGAATACTAAATACATATATTTTTCATTTGTCATGCTCTGAAAGTGGACCGTTATTGTTCTAAAAAGTGTGCAGTAAATGATACGTTTCTGCTCTAGCCTTCTGAGACCCAGAAGTAATTGTTTTGTTTTTGAAATTGGAACTTTTAGTTACAATAAAAGTTCAAAATAGATTTTGGAATATGTACAAAAAATTGTACGCCGACACTTAAGAGGGTAGAGCACTGTACTTTCTAAGTACGTTTATTTTTCCTTTTTTTACGATAATCTATTTAAGTTTTAGTCTTAAATGGATTTGTTATACAGTGCCATGCTGATAATTAACTCTCCATTCCATACATTTCGATATTTTTACATAAATTTGATAAATGAAGGTACCCAGGCGATTTTTGAATTTCGAGAGCAACATTTCATGATTTTTCCTTCAATATATCTCCAATTCTAGTAATTCTACCAATAGAATTGAAAACGAGTGGTCAATTTAGATTCCCAATAACTACCTGTTGCTCGTATTTCAAAATTATCAATTTGAATCTCGAGTGACGAAATCGATCACTCGAGATTCAAAAATCGGCCTGGTCTTACTTTCTACAGTTCGACATACTTATATACTTTGTTATTCTGCCTTGCCAAGCAGACATAACAGCCACAGCCATAGGAAAGTAAATTTTAATGATGGCCTTTACGGCTAGACAGGATGATTGGACAGAATTGTGATTTCTTCAAACCAAGAATGAATAGGTTATTACTGAATTAGTGCGTGTTTCATTCGCTTTTTTCTCTCGCAGGCTCTAAATGTATTTTTTTGTTTTATTTCAGTATCACAGAGTACTTATATCTTATATCACATGCAGACTATACATTCATATCATAATGCATGCAAAACAATTCTCTACACACTCTTAATCTTAAGCAAAATTGATTGCAACCTAAAAGCAGTCTAAGGTTCACTTAGAATATATGGGGCATTATCTTAAGGGACCTTATTGTAGATGGCGCTTACGCAGCACAGCGCGTCGCGCGGCAATTTATTTATATCGGAGCAT
Organism: Cydia fagiglandana; assembly: GCF_963556715.1. Lineage (NCBI taxonomy): Eukaryota > Metazoa > Arthropoda > Insecta > Lepidoptera > Tortricidae > Cydia > Cydia fagiglandana. Next base: position 9,593,054 of record NC_085947.1, read on the forward strand.
AGTTGATAATGTCGTAAGCGCCATCGACAATAAGGTCCCTTTTCATAGATAAGGTCACATATTATTAGGTTAACTGGAAGGGAACCCTCAAAGGGATAAGTTCGCCTTTGTACTTCTTACTAATTGTACATCAATTTTAATGTCTTTTGGTAGTACAAAGTTTACTGGTTACTACAACTACTAATACTACTACTATTATGCTGATTGGAAACTAATTTGTAGTGTGCTAGACTCTTAATACGAATGATATGCATTTATATTTAGATCTAACACTATTATAAACACATCACACCCGCAGTTGTTTACTTACGCACACATTTTCGTACACCAGTGGCTGAAGTTATCTTTTAATCTTTTCCGTGAACCTGTATGAGGCAAGAAAAAAAAATTGAAGATATTGCTCAAGCATTACATAATAAACATGCTAAAATTTTCATGCAATATAGGTCGAATCATCCTTATTTTTTTAAGAAAACTTGAAACATGAATTAATTCGCAATAATAGAATAATTAAGATGAGCATAAAAAATCAATGCTTATCCACAGGCGAGACAAGCAAAAATAAAGGGGCCTGGACTATAATGAGATAAATAATTTAAAAATTACCTTTTACTGGCCTACATAGTAATTGAAAACAAAAATAATTTAAAAGGTTCTTTGATAATTTAAGCCTTCCGGGCTGAGCTCACTGCACCCTGTAGTTTAATGAAAACGAATTCAGATTAATGAAACTGGTACAAAATACAGTGGAACCTCCTGAATTAACTAATAAGACGAAATCCTCGTTAGTATAAATTAAGATGATAAGAAATTTGATTTATGGAGGTAACCAACGATTCCTTTCACGGCTATCCAGTACACCGCCCTCACTCCTCTATATTAAGGCGTGTCCTTTTATCACCTCTATATATTGAAATTATTTACCAACAAACCTCTGTAACTCGAAGAAAATAATAAGAAAATCGTCTTTGACGCGTATATAGGTATGTACATATTTATAAACCTCTCTACTACGAATGTTTATTCATAATACTCGTATTTCTGTAGCTCGGAACGTCTTTAAAATGAATAAAAATCTAAAATAACATTTTCTAGATTGGTACTCTTTACTTATAAGAAGGAAACTTGTTAACAGGAACTTTCTGGCGTTTTCCCTCAGATTCGTGCCTTCGAGGTTCCACTGTATTTCTAATTCATCGAAACATGATATTTTAATTACGTTTCAAAAATAGGTAATTGAATTTATCATTTGATTCTAGCCAGAATTTTGATTGGTTGTATTTCAAGCTAACACTAATAATAAGTTAATTTACCACAATTGAAATTAATTCCAAGATGTTTTTTAAGGTTTTTAGGGAAGAGAATAGAACCAAGCTCAATACCTATCTTGTGAACAATTTATTTTAGACCCCCGGCTAATAAAAGCTTACCTATATATTACATATAATATAATATACAATGAAACCTGGTTAATTGGCACATGGATAAATGGAAAACCTCAATAATTGCAACCAAAAGTCCGGTCCCGGTCCCTTGAGACCAAAAGGCCTCTATAATTGAAATTTTGGAACCTCTATAATTGCAATTTAGATTTTAGTGCTTTTCGTAATTTTGCCTCTGTAATTGACCACATCGCAACCTAAGACCTCTATAATTGACACTGTGCTAAAAAATCCGTTATTTTTGCTCTTGTTTTTACCTCTATTATTGAAACGAGTCTTACTTATTACTTACCTCTGTAATTGAAATAATGTAGTTGTAAACAGCAGAAACAATATTTTAATAAAAAATAAAATGATCATTGTCATTTTATTTATAATATCTCCATCCAGAATTCAATTTATTTATTGGGTATCTATCACAGCCTGTAGTAGGTGAAATAGTTTTGATCAATAAAAAACAAAGTAGGCTTTTTACATTCTAATAAAACTTTCTTCTACAATTCAAGGGAATTTTTTAAACCCAAATGATGAGAAAATAAACTGGTAATTAATGTAGTGTAAAAGTGCAAGTATAGACAGAAGCAATATATAGACCAGAAACCCAGAACGTAAGCGTATAAATCTAATTTAAAGGGTTATTTGCACCTCCATAAAAGAAATTTGTCAGAACGCAACCTCTATTAATGGAAACCTCTATAATTGACACAACGATTTTTTGAACCTCGTTAATTGACACGACCTGCTTAAATGAAAAACCTGGTTAATTGACAAAAACTGGCCGGTCCCTTGAGATTGCAATTATCCAGGTTCCACTGTATATTACAAATTTACTCTGTATTCGTTATTTGGAGGAAGACGGCCAATCAAATGCCACCCTGTTCAATATACGACTTGCCTTCAAACATTATTAATACCTACATACTTGACAATTTAAATTGATAAACATTAATCATGGGGGCGGGTGCGCGAACTAATATAGTAATAGTTACTCGTATATTCATGCACGGTATTTATTGGCATTTCATTAGATTTTAACCCTGACAATGTTACAACATATTACGTTCACTAAAATATAGGAGCAACATTGTAAGTAACACTGATGTATCAATATGCGATTAATAATGATAATAGGTACATACGTATTTTGATTGTGAGAGTCCGAGTGCGAGGGTACCGGCGGTAGCCACCGCGCGAGTGGCGGCTGCAACACCATGTGTCGGAAGGTCTGTCGGAACTGTCGTGACATTGAGCAGTACAGCACGAAATTAATGGCCCCATTCAACAGCGCCAGAAAATCCATCAGCTCCCCGAACAAATTGTAGCAGCGCTTGAAGAAGCACAATCCTAGCAAGCCACTCATCAACCCTAAAATGCCTTGAGGGAATTCAGTAACGAGAAATAGCAATAGCACTGCCAGGAGCATCTTTGTCGTTCTGTCTGTGCGCTTATCGGCTTTCAGCTGTCTCTTGACCATCTTTTCCGCAGCCGGGCAACCCGTATTGCTCCTCAAGTTTTTCTGATGCCGATTCGCACTGTATAAGGCTCGGATAAGCCATATACTAATGACCGTCAATATGGAGCATGGCAATAGCTTTATAATGACACCGTGAACCCAGAAGTTTGCTTGATAGAGTGTTCCTTTGAACTCGGGGTCGACGTGGTATGCGATGCCGGGGTTCCCGCTCGCGTCGGTAACGTTCTTTGTGTGAATATCGAATACCTGTTGAAGACAAACAAAATATTTATGTTTCACATATTCAATGATACTTTAAGATTTAAAAAACATCTAAGACCATTTCCACTCCAAACAGTGTAGAGTTCCGTGATAGTGGACTAGTCGTGTGTCCGTTGTAATAACAAGGACTTATGAGGGCTGTGTTGTTGCCATATTATTATGGCTTTGTTTGTGCAAAGGAGGTCGGTATCTTCGTATACCGTTGATATAAATGATTTCATTTACAACAAGTACAACGTAAGTATTTACTTACACGTACTTGTTTATCTTGCTTACCATAAACGTAGGTGCGCAGAGAATCGGCGGCAAAATGAAAGATGTCAATATTGCTATGCTACAGCGTCTTTCCGTGCAAAGTATGTGACTTCGATCCGAATATCTGAAAAGAAATTTAGATAAACTCCTTCAATCTAAGTATTTTCTCGCTTCAGTGATCGAGAAATGTTTAATTAAATATTTCAGCCCTTTGATGAAAGGATTACAGAAAATTTAACTCCTCCAAATTTTTTCATTATTTTCTTATTTTAGCTTAGCATACAACTCTTTGTGATAATTGTTTTTCTTATTAATTTAATGAATTGTTTAAGTCTAAGACCCTCTAAAGCGATTCGACATCTGGATCGCCTTTATTAATAACTAATGAAAGCTTTCAAGATTCTACTTTGTTCTACTTGGCCCTGAGATAGTGTTAGACAATTAGCTTATTACTTACTAGCTTGGCTATGGCATTAATTAAAATTAAATTGAATTAAATATCATTTATTATCAGGCAACTAAGGCCCATAAATATACCTTACAAACTAACATACGAGTACATACAATAGTAAAAATCTTACAAGCTAAAATTTCGAAATCTTTTCTTCTTGTTTATGTCGGTGACAATCGAAGATCAGTGTTAAAGAATCTCTTCGACAGTAATAGTGATACAAGTTGTGTGCTACGCTTGGTACGTTGTACTACGAGGCGATATTGTGCGGGCGAGCTGAAAGCGAGCACGCAATAAGAAAGCCGATGTGTGTAATGACCAATACACACGTATTTCACATGACGTTTTTCAAGACACAAGTAAAAAACAGAACTTACCTACATCAATCAAATTTTAATTGTGAAAAACTTTTTTAACTTTAACTCACTTGAGTTAAAGTTAAAGTACAAAATCTGTCACGCAAACTGCCACTGCTGTAGCTGGGGGCCGATTTTTGAATTTCGATCGCTCGATTTTGTCTCTCGAAAATCGGTGGAAAACGGCGAAATGCAAATTTTTGTAATATCTAGGATCAGAAGCCCAAAACCGGTTCAATAAGCTCCCCGTTACGATCAAGTGTGTAATATTTAAAAGTAAATTACCTAGTATCACTGAAAATTCGCATCATGGGGTCAAATCTTATTATGGTTTATTAATTATATTCACACTAACTTTTACATGTGTAAGTAATCAAGTAGATTTGGCACACTGACGGACAGCGTATCGTATAATCCTTTCATTATAAGATCTCATGATCTCAAACCAAAACCAAGATGACATTCATGCAAAAAATAAGAAGATACCTAATACATAATATAATTATGACTCACTTGATAGCTATGTATCTCCAAATAGCGAGTGATAGAGTGAGGCAGATAGAGGCAGTGTGCATAATCTGCGCAAAGTGCATATGGAAGAGAAGATACATCGCCCAACTGTAGGGAAAGTCCAGCTTCTCGGGAAGAATCTGAAAAGAAAAGAAAACAGACATTAATATAAACTTAAAGGCTCGAATTACCTACTCCAAGAACAGCGCTTAAAGTTTTTCAATCATTTTGCTTGTGTATAGGTACTAAACAGCGCGATTTATGTATTACGATAAGACCTATTTTTTTTACCCAAGGCATATTTGAAATATTTAGTATTATATTTATATTCGAGGAATAAGCTCTTATTAATACGAGTTACTCGTAAGTGGCAAAAAAGTTAATAAGAAAAACGTACTCTATAGAAAAGGTAATCTGAGGACGAAGACGTAATGAGCGGGAGGCCTAACGGAGAGTTGTTTGTATGACCCTTTCTAGAAGTACCTACGTATCCATGGATACAGAAAAAAAACCATATTAAATGTTTTAAGCAATAAGTTATTTTCAAGTACATTAATGTCAACCCCGTAGATAATTTAATATTCTGTACGTGATAAACGTTTATTAGATATAACTAAATATTCTAAGAAGCCGGTGCTATCAAACTTTTCGTGTTGGCTCAATTTTTTTTTCAGCAAGTGACAGAATTCAGAATATGGCTTCAATTTAGACTGAGAAGTAATTTTTTGAGATTTAACTAAGCGCTCATTTATTGCACGAATATTTTGGCTTAAACTTATAAGTATGTACGCATTTTTCACTTCGCTAGAAATCTGATGGTATTATTTTTCATTTCTTAATAATTCACCATAATCTAACGGCATTTTTACCATTTTTGGTCGAGGAGGTAAAGAAAGAATTGAAATTATACCATAACGTTGAAAACTAGTCGTAGTACCTATAGGCGATGTTTTTGGGTGTGCAATTATTTTGTTATGTAATAAAAAATATATAAAAAACACAACGGGCAACCCGAGTGCCGGCAGAAGTGAAAACTCAATGACATTGTAACCGTTTTTCGATCAGCGGGCGCAGCACGGATCCATTTTTATCGACTATCACTATGCGCGTCCCTTTCGCACTTACATACTTGTTAGAACGTGACAGGCATGATGGCAACGGATAAAAACGCGACCGTGCTACGCCGCCAGGTCACTTGTCCGTCTTACGTCTTACGCTCTCGCGAGTTTATCATTTTTTCCCCATCACAAAAAGAGCACAGCGCCGCTAAAGAAGTTTTCACTTCAATAAAATTAAGTTTTTGCTTTAGCTTTAACTTTCATCATCATCATCATCATCTCAGCCATAAGACGTCCACTGCTGAACCTATGCTATGGAGGCCTATGCCTCCCCCTTGGACCTCCATACGTGCCGGTTGCCGCTCCGAAACGTGGCTTTAACTTTAATAAGGAAAATTACGGCGAATAAAATGAAATTCTCAAAAAAATGGGCGAAAATTGACAATTTGTTCCCGAAACAAAAAATGCCTTTTAAGCCAACTTAATCATAAGATATTTTGGCTTATAAAATAAATAAGATAAAAGAAATGCCTTGTTACTTTTTCATTAAGCACCTTCCACTTAAATTATCTCGGTAGGTACTCTTAGTCCAGTCCTGACACTCATGACATACAATTGTACCATTTGTGTGATTCGGGTTCGAGTGGATAAAAGACTCTTTGTTGCTCAATTTAGGCGGTTAGTGATATCGGAATCTTTTATCTGAACATGGTTATTGGTTAGTGTGTGTACTTATTTGGTGCGCGTATTTTGAGTGGTTATAAATTTATTTACCCAAAATATGAACGTTTTTTGCAAATTAACAAATTATAACGAATTCCTAAGTAGATAAATAAGCTTCTACATACCTAATATCAAGCATAAGGAATATTAGTAATTGACACAATTTATACAGAAAAAAGCTGCAACAGTGCAGTAGTTTTATATGAAATTTTACATACCTATTATAATCAAAGTCTTGAAAATAATCACACGGAAACTGTATTTGCAAGGCAAGGCAGAGTAACGTGAAACAATAGTTCTGGTCAATCAATATTGTAGGTAGATAGTGTTATTATAGCAAGCAAGTACATAACAACAACCGACTTAATTTGATAATACATACTAGCGACCCGCCCCGGCTTCGCACGATTTAGCAAATTATACACGTAAACCTTCCTCAAGAATCACTCTATCGATAGGTGAAAACCGCAAGTAAATTCGTTCAGTAGTTATTGAGTCTATCACGCACATACAAACACACAAACAGACAGACGCGGCGGGGACTTTGTTTTATAAGGTGTAGTGATACGCATAATATAATAAAAATATGCGAATGCTGGCTGAGCTGAAATACTAAAAACCAGTAACTATATATAAAAAACAATACCTATACTCTTTTATTGGGCAGTCGTGTAAAAACTATATTATAAGCCACAAACTAACTGAATTTTCTCAAAGAAAGACAAAAGAAACACTCATATTGTTAGCTTAATAGATAACCATTCATCTTTCACTAGTCCCTTTGTATACCAGAAATACTGAAAAATCATTTCTAAAGCATGAAACAGCAGAACAGAAGCGAACAATAGCACCGACATTAGCGATTCACTCGGCGTTGCTGTGTCTTAGGAAGTCAATCTGCGACACACGATAAATGAAAAGAGATTCCAGATACAGCCTTATTTACAATGACTTTGTGATTACAGCTGCTGTAATTGGAAGCAACAACAATTTATGGATCCTTTTGTATGTAGCTTGAGCGCTTTCAAGTTCCTAAGTCAATTAGTTCCTAACTTATTATCAGATTTACGAAGCTAGATGAATAAAAATTAAAAAAAAATAAGATGAGGAATTGGAATCTCACATAAGTAGTCACAATTGTCATTAAAAGATTCTGTAGATTGAGAAGGGCACGTACCTACTACAGGATGACGGTCAAGTTTGCAACGGCCAGCCAATTGAAGATCCTAACTGACAGTTTCAATTATTAGGTCTATGTCTTACCTCAGGCAGTTAATAAAGAAATATCACGGCGATCACAGGCAGTTAGAGTTTAGTAAGATACCTAGCTGAGTTTTGGGAATAAAAGTACCTAGCTAACTTGATACATTTAACATAATACAAAACAGTTTCAAGCAGTCAAGCTTTCAACCAGTTCTAGGTGACGATAATGACTTCTTAGTTCTTCTTCTTACCAACCGCATCAATTACGGTAGACCAAATACGAGTACGCGTGCGAGTTACGATGTCTCATGTTAGACCGGACTGTGTCCGGGCTGGAGCCACCGGCGCATCGTTTTCTATGGAAAGCATCACGTGGTCACCCGTCTTGTCATAGAAAAGTAAGCGCCGCAAACTCCGGCCCTAACACGGCCCGGTCTAACGTGAGTCATCCTTTACGGTACTTATACGATAGTTTAATAAAATGCTTACACTCGTAGGTATATGTTAGTGTGTAAGGTATTTGTGATATAGGGCTGATTAAAATTTTTAAATAAATAACAGCAGGGCACTCACCAGATACCTGTAGATAGAGAAGGGCACGTATTCCAGCATGACGAACACGTCGGCCACGGCCAGCCACTTGAGCAGCCGGTTTATAGGCGCCGCGGCCATGTCCTTACGCGTCAGCACTGCTACGTTGAGGCAGTTGGCTATCACGCCTATGGTGCACACCTGTAAACCAATGGAAGTCTTACTGGACCGCCTGTGTTCGTTTTTTGAAATTCGTGGGCGTAGTTTCTAGCTCTGATTTATTGCAGCTTAAATACACGCTAGGTTAGCGCTGAATTGAATAAAACGCACCAGGTTTACTAAAATCAAACCTTCACTCAGCAAAATTATAAGATCGATTCGTAGCCATAACTGCGATACACTTAGTATGTGATTAAATATTTATATGTAGAGTGCTACATATAAATATTTAATATTTAATTTGGTAGTGACCATGAGTGGTTACAATAAATTCTTAATTCTTACTGGACTTAAAGGACTCCCGTTACTTGTTATTTTAATGTAATTTTATTATATCAATGTATTATTCATAATTTACTTTTATAAGGAAAAAAATACTCTTATAACAGTTATAATGATTCATGAGATAAAGCTCGCTGAGAGGCAGACGGATGGACAAACAAACAGACCGAGGACAGGCTTAGACAGTACTAGTATACAGGGTGATTCAGGAGACGTGAGCAGGACTAACACTGCGCATTTCGTAAATTATAAGCAACTGTTTCGTATCAGTATTAGTGAGATTAAATTTAATTTTCTAGTCATGTTGAAAAAAAAAGTTATTGATTTATTTACGACATGCATGGTCGCCCTAAAATTAGAATACTAAACTACCGATACTCTGTGTCAAATTTAATGTCATCACTCATCACTGTCATCACGGTCTGGTTACTTTTGAAAACTCGTATCTCACTCAAGTTTGACAGTTATTTTCTTCGTAATCATAACGCTGTAATTACGGTTAAAGAGTTTTTATGTTCAGTGATTAGGTCTTGTAGGGTGACCATGATTGTAGAGAATTAAACTAGCCCTCACTAAAAAGTTAAAAAATAGGAAAAACTGTGGTTGTTTCGCCTAAATACGACGGTGATCGATCAATTATCAGTTACTGAGTGTGCAAGATTAGTCCTGCTCACGTCTCATGAATCACCCTGTATATTCTGTTTGTCACCATTCGAGAACGGAACCCTTCAAAATGGAAATCTGTCATTTATACCTATTATAATAAATAGGTAAGTACCTTAACTCTTTTAACATAACACTCGAAAAACCATTCTTTAGATTCTATTTTATCAAAGCAAATAAATCTGTCTCTCCGTTTGCGATAAAAAATAGTAAATCGAACCGGAGATTACGCAAATGGCACGGCATAAACAAATCTGTCAGTCAGATCATTTCAATGTCCGTGCCACAAACACCGCGCTATTTCAGCTAAATATATTTTAAAACAAAAGATAAGATTCAAATTGAAAATTTTAGGGTAGAAAAGGAGTTTCAATCCATACACGGAAGGGCGACGCCGTTGTCGAACCCAAGCCACCTGGCAACGAACTTGAAGCGGTGGCGGGTGGCGTATATTATATTACTGTAAATGTATATATGTAGTTTATTACTGTACGAGCAGTTAAAATACTACAAACATACTAGGTACAATGAAAAAAGAAATTAATAATTAATATATCAGTAAGGTGCAGCGGGCCAATTTCGACTGCGAGTTAATTTCAACTAATCGAAATATCTTCCATGTTTTACATTATTAACTGCATTTTATATTATTATCGATATACTCGTATTGTGCAATTATCAATTATTTAATGAAATATTAATACAATCCTGATTACCTGTGTAAAGCTCTGTTTAAATGTTTTGGGCGTAATCGGACATATATTTTATAGACAGTTAATTAACAATATTAGATTGAGAGGAAATGACGTTTGGTGGTTATAAAATTATAGGGCTTTTGTGTAACTCGCAACCATGAGCTGAATATAACACTTCAAACTCTCGCGTTTTGTACACACACCTATTTAATTATACGCAAACGAGTCTACCGCGATATACTTTCATTATTTTTATTGCCTTAAATTCCGACGTTTTAACTGAGTTGAAGCTGTTTGAGTTGAGTCTTTACGTGACCACAGCTGGTGCAACTCAGCTGAAACGTCGGAATTTAAGGTAAAAAATGAAAGTATGTATATCGCGTCAGACCCGTTTGTGTAATTAAACATGAGCTGAATACTACGGCCTAAATAATTGGGAAATAAGAAATTTCCAGCGATATGGGTAATCATACATTTACGAAAGTTATATTTTATAGGGTATTTAACTAAAAAACTTAAAAACCGGTCATGTGCGAGTCAAACTCCGGAATAAGAGTTCCGCATATCACACAATTTTAAACAATGTTTTTTTTTTCATAAGTATAGGAAAACCTATTAGAAAGTCACGTTTGGCTGTAGATTTTCTGGATTAGTTGCCAAGCGGACCATATTAAGCTCCCATGAGCCGTGGCAAAAGCCGGGACAACGCGAGGAAGATAATAAACAAAATAAAATAATCCTACATAATATCGCTCCATCTCACTCTGTTGGGCTGAGATTAGGGAATGCAAATCGGTTATTTTTTGTATGGAAATAACCGCGGTTTCGGTTAATAACCGATTATTTCCATACAAAAAATAACCGAAAATAACCGATTTGCATTCCCTAGCTGAGATATCGTACCTAATGGTTCGTAGGGGCCTTTAGTGCCAAACTTAATTTTAATCAGTCAAGCAGTTTTATATTAGAGTATCCTAAAAAAGTAACTTACAAAAAGATTTTGCCTTGAATGAAACTAAATTAAATGCGTAAAGCTCAAGAATGTACTGCCAACTTGTGAGCCAAGTCATAAAATATTACCATACCAAGAGTTCGATTCTACTTCAACGATGTCTTATGGTTTTGATAAGACCTTGATGATCGTCTTGGTGATTGGTCCGCATCTCACGCTCGACTTTCACTTCATTTCGTGTGCACCGATTAGCGCGAGCGATCTTCAATCTCGTATGAAAATAAGATCAAAACAAAAATTGTCATCTAAATTAGAATCAGACTCGAAATATAGCTTATCAGCATTATTAAAAGTAAGTAGGTATTAGGTTAACAAACTCACACATTCCGAATTTAAACAGTTGTGAGACAAACTAACATTCAATAATTTTAAGACAATAAGTATTTCTGTTTTTTGACACGAAACACGGCCGTCGTGAACGCTGTTCGCACTTTTAGTGCTTGAGAAAGGAGACCTACTCGTAAGTTCTCCGAAACATGTCGCGCGAGTGAATATAATCAAGCGAGTCTAAACCGTAAAATTATTTAATGTTAAACACACATTCATAACTAATCGGCCTTAAGACGCATACATTTTGGAATGTTTGTAATTATTATTATCATTATTTCCACCCTTTCCGGTTGCAAAATTTAATGTGTGGGATGTAATTACTATGTTTTCACATCAAAGTAAACGGAACGTGACGTGACGTAAATAAATTAGATACGTGTGGATCTCATTTAAGCTGCTTTAATGTAAGAACGTACTTTAAATATTTCCACTGAAATATTAACATACATTTAGATAAGTACAACATTTATGGCTGTGAGCTGTGTAATGTTTGATATATGTAATTACCTAATTACCCACATAAAAGCCAACATTTATTAACAAAACGATTGGTATAAAATGAAATTGCTTTTTATGATATTGGTCACAATTTTATGTTTTCAAGATTCTTATTTTGACAAACTGTATAGATACTACATATTAAACTATAGGTATAGATAACTATAAAACGTTTTCGGTTCCTAATATGGCGTAGGTATCACTTCTATAATTATAACAATATAACCTAACGAATAAAATGAAAACAATTTAAACTTCACTCTAAGTTAAAAACCAAGCAAAGTCAGAAGATATCATAAAACTTGACTATATTAAACTTGTAGAAAATTTAATCAGCTTTCGGTTTGTGTAAGGAGTCATGTCGCTAAGACGCATAGTTTCCAAGATATAAGTGAAAAACTGAAAAACGAGACCTTACCCCCTCCCTCCCGGCATAGGTGCTACGGCCGGAGAATTTTGATATCTTCACCCCCTAATTAATGCAAATAAAGTTACGGAGTCAAAAATTGTGTTCCTAGCATTTCCCTCTACAACTTTTTTTGAGCATTCGTTGCCTGACCTATGTATAGTTAATAATCCGTAAGTACTAAAGTTTATTGAATCAATTTAGCGCGAATCATGCCTCGTTGTCAAATACTCCTCAATATAATTGTAATATTTTCGCCACATACTGGGAAATTCATGCTAGATGTAGTGCATTCATTGTTTTCCATCGTATTTTCTCGGAAACGTTCGTATTTGTCATGCTACTTCAGTCAATCTCAGCGCTTTTTGTACCGAGACTGACTGAAATAGCAAGACGCGTTCGTACGTTTCGATGTAAATACGATGGAAAATAATTATGCACTACATCTGTACTGGCTACGACGTCTACGTCTCATCGTCGCTAGCCTACGGGCGTAACTTAACAGTGAACAGGTTAAGATTTTCTGCAATCGGTATTAATATACGGTCAGCCAAGATAGTGGTTTACCACTTTTCGACTCTATCAATCAGATGATAGAGTCGAAAAGTGGTAAACCACTTTCTTGGTGACTGTACCTCTTATAAAATCGTACCGAACAAGATAACTTACCAGTAAACTGACGTATCCGTGAATGCCATTGTACGCCTCAATGACTTCTCTAAAGCCTCCTGCACAGTACCCGCAGGTTTCCGGCTTCAAGCTCAGGTTGAGACGACTCTGGGCATCCCTCATCACCTTGAACATCAGCGACTCCAAGTCTTCATTACCCGCTTGCTTCCGAAGCACCGAAATGATCTGGGATTGGTTGATGGTTTCTGAAGAATCTCCCGACGCTGCGAGAATATCTTGGAAAATCTTCTCCAAAACGATTTGCGTTTTGTTCGACATTGTTGTGTTATTGTTATCAAAATATTTTACTATGTGTACTTGTTTTATTTTCCATTAATTAATGTCTTCGATATTTTGTGTAAGGCCGCATCATGTGCCTGAAACAAGATGAAATATTTTGACACTATTGCATGTATACCTACATCTTTATAGTACGCGGGGACTTACGAGGGTAGAAGTAGCATAGAAAGGGTTAGTATTGTTTGTCTTTGTCACAGCCTCACTTTTTTTTCCCGACTATAAATTGGTGGGTAACAAATAACCTGACCAAATTACGTACGTTGTTTGTTATTACCACATCAACCTTCATCAACCTACCATCTAGGTATGTAAGCTTCGCTTGCGTCCTTACCTCGCAACACAATACACCTGTAGCAACCGCAGCAACAGGAGGAATGCCTGTAACTTACTCCCTAATGTCTGGCGCTGAAACTTTACCCGATATGCAATAAATACCTATCATCAAACTTACTACATATTAAACCGCTGGAGACCCATTAATTAAAGCATATCCCACCCTTTCCACTTGGATATAATTTGCGATTGGCAAATTATATAAATTGCATCGATTCGTCATTCAAGTTTCACAGACGTGGAGCGAACCTAAAAAGTGGATCTAACAGAGTTTTTTAAAATTCCATTAATTTTGATTTCGTTCTAACATTCTGATATCGAATTTTGTTTTTATGTTTATATACGAGTAGGGTTACCAGATATCAGGATTTTTCCTGACATGTCAGGAATTGTGCCCGTTTGTCAGGAATGCGGCCGGAATACGAAAATGTCAGGAATTTTAGTAAATTAACAGACTTTTCTATTGTATACCTAAAAAGGTAAATTATTCAAATTTAAACAATGTATCAAGCATACATAGATTTCGCTTACGGTTAGCCCTCCCATCGTCACAGATATGAGCGTCAGGAAAAATATTCGTCAATCAGGAATTTTGTCAGGAAATCCCAAATTTGGATCTGGTAACCCTATATACGAGTCAGATAGGTATTCTATGGTTTAATAGCTATAATAAAATCGAGTAGTAATTAAATCATTGTATTATGTCTAGGACACTATAGTAGGTGACACAGTTCAGGTAAATTACGTACCTAAACTGTATTTATTAAATTGATGCATGTTAATTGTAAGGTCTAATGTTTTGAAAAGATGTGTCCCGCCGAGTTTCTTGCCGATCTGATATTGGGATACCCTCCTCAAATTGAGGAGGAAGTAAAGTCGTCTCGGACAAAGGTGTAGGAGAGCTAGAGCCGGTGTAGCTTTATTTGACGTTCATAAGCGTAAGGTAATATGCCGACTTAATAATATGTATTTGTTTTACAACGGGGCAAAGTTGTTGTTTAACCGCTCGGGCTAATATTGATACGAGCGTAGCGAGTGGTTCGTAAAATAGAATCTTGAGCGTAGCGAGGGTTTCAAAAATACAAATTTTTCATCACACCAACCCGAAGCAAATATTAAATGTAAAATATCAAACAAAATCAAACCAAATCAAATCCAAATGAATGTTATTAAATATTTATCATCCAAATCATCATTTAAAAGTCAATTCTACCAGCAAATATAAGAAAACAACTCAAAATTTGCATTTGATTACTTTGCCTCACATGTGAATAAAATGTAACTTTGCTATCAGTTTTTGAAGTGCAACTTAAGCCTTTCCGAGCTGGTGTAGTGAAAATAAACTTTGTTATATTTAATTAGACAACTTGAAGTGAAAATGTCAGCGCACTCTCCAGTTGCGTATTTATTTTTAAATAACTCTTGGAAAATGGTTGAAGTAAAAGTAGTATCTGGTTTATTCAGTATGTACTGTTTTATTTTTAAATACTTACATTTTCTCGTATTTCAGAACCCACAACAACATTTTATTCAGCATTTAATATTCAACACGTTTATCTATGCAAATTGGCAAGCGTAGCAAAATTCCCGGTAACACCAAATGACGTCAAGTAACGTTTAACGCGTCAGTTACCTGTATAAGATCATAAAAAACACGAACAGAGTGAGGCATCTATTTTATTGACCGTAAATGAAGCAATTTGGCGGCATTTTGTAATACCGCCGCAGTCAAATTTAGGCACATAAAACGACGTTAATTCCAGTGACACAATTTGTTTTACCCGTTGTCGCAGTTGAGGGGCGACAGCGAACGATGCGCCGGAAGCTCCGGTCCGGACACGGCCCGGTCTAACGTGAGTCATCCTTTATGTGACGCGACGTGATTTGATCACACTCTGTGATTTCCACTAAGAAATGAATTCGTATGTCGGTATTATCGGCTGAGAATACGTTTGTACCATATCCAGTTGTAAGCAAAATGATTTTTTAATTCCTAAAATAACAAAAAATATGCTATAATTGACAGTAATGGGTTTATGAAAAAAAAATGTAAAAATTTTGTACCAAATCCATAGTTAGCATAGTTATTAATCAATCAATTTATTTCAGACCATGTCTATAGTGTTAGTATACATTCCCTTAATATTATGTTAATTACTTAAACCTATACTAAATTATAATAATAAATAAATAAATAAAATATAATATTACCATAGCTTTTTTACCCGAATTCCTATTTAGGGTTCGTACGAAAACTTTTTTCGAATTATTGACCGTGAGATCGCTTTCTTGCCTGATTGTCCGGTTGTGGTATAAAATATAGCCTTAGAATTATTTTATTTTTCCCTAATTACCTAATATACTTAATTACGATGAATAGCGCGACGAAAGGTGAAAAACGATTGTTTTTTAAGTGCATCTTAAGCGAACTTAGGTGAAATTAATGATCTGGCCGACTAGCCGACTAATCGGCCATCCGAGCGCCGATTAGTCGGCTAGTCGGCTAGTCGGCTAGTCGGCCAAATCAATAGTCGGTACATCACTAGTACCTAGTTTAAAATTTAAACCAAATATACTGATTTCCCCAGTGGCGTTGTGACGTTACAAAAATAAATCGTAAGTGATAACAGAAAAACGCGAATGTTTTAACCGCATCATTGAGAACTTTTTTGATTACGGAGTAGTGTATCGATCAGTCATATTTATTTAGTCTCTTATTTGGACTCGTGTGTAACATTCACTTTAACTCGCTTACGAGTATATTAATAATGTTTAGGGCTAGGTGCAAGTTTCTACTCGTTGAACATAACAGTAACGAGTGCGAATAATGAATGATTAGGTACTAGGTACTCAATTACCTACGCAAATCAGCTGTAATATTATTGGAACACACATCAGTAAAAATATACAAAAGAAAACAGGTAGAAAACAGGCAGTCTAATTGCTAAAGAGATAACTTTGCCCGATAACTTTTGGGTAGCGGAAACAGATTTTTACCAAAAATAAAACATACGAAATATACGATTTTTTCATGAAAAGTTTCGATACTTTTCTCATGTTAAGAATGTGTTCACATATGCATGGAGGACCTACTTTTTTTAAAGCATTGTGTTTTTGTAAAGTGCCATAAAACGTACTGCGCGGGTTAATGATAAAATATGTACTTATGTATTTATGTATTTATGTAAGTATATTTTTTAAGTACAAAGTTATGAATATAGAATAAAAGATTGAAAGTTTGTCTATAACCTGTTTAATATGTTAATCGAGAGAAACATAGGTATTTAATTAGCAACTTATAGTGACTCTTAAGCGTATCTCCAGCTACATAACAAAAAAGAAAAAAAAACGGATAATGATATCGAGTCCGGATATCCTATTATTATCTTTGACTATATGGCACTAATTACAATACTATTTTCCCTGTAATTAGGACAAGTGTGCACTAAGGTATCGATAATTACGTGAATCACAGGTAACCGGACCCCACATTGATAGGTGAATATGACTGTAAAAGTTGTTAGACACCTAAATGGGTATTAATTAAAGAAGGGGAGGGGATAGTTTAACGAAGTTTACGCTAATAAGATGGCAGGCAGAGGCTCATAATTAAACAATCTATGACTTATTAAATTCCTTCCATGCAAATGATGCAAATTGAGTTGCATACGGACAAAAGTATTTTAATTATTCATGAGCCAGACGGACGTATGTAGGTATACGAGACAGTGGTGGCCCGGACTTTTAGATACCTATCACTTGACATTAATTAGTGCCTTCACCAATTCTTGGGATTAGGTTGCCAAATTCCCATAGAAAGTGATGTAAAATATATCAATATGTTACCCGTTTGTTATAAGCTGCAAACAAAGTCCTAAAGGATTGCCAATTATTAAGTACATATATAAATTAAGTTATACATTAGGTATTAACTATATGCTAGATACCTAATGAGTACCATTGCAACCGTACGTCGCCGGTTTTAAGGCCGCGTAAAACTCAGGCTGAGGGTGCTAGTGACGTCAGAGTATCATATCTATGTCATCACATCACAGCTACATTTTCCTAATAAGTTCAACATTTTGTCACATACCTGGTCCCTTTCTCTTTCCTTGTCAACACTTGTTTATCACCCCTTTTCCTTTAAATGTCCCCAAGGAAAGCAAAAAGTACGAAAGACATTTGAGAGGCTGACGCTAAATTTGCTTACTGTCTTTTTGAGCAGGGAGTAAAATAAAAGTAGTGTGTACCATTTAGAGCGACCCCAGTACGGATATGATGGTCGTATTTGTCTACGTGAATGCATGATAAAACGATGTCCGTCTCTTTCTATCCCGCAGAGTTAAAAAGTGACAGTTGTTTTATCACGTGGATAAATGTGGATAAAGTGATCCATAATAGGCTCGCATACCGCATCCCGGTTCCCATCCCGACCGCATCCCGCATCGCATACCGGTGGACGGGCAGCAGCGTCCCTCAAATTCGGTGTACTCGACTACGATCGCCAACCCGCCTGCCAAGCGTGGCGATTATGGCATTCACCCCCAAAAAAGGGGGAGGCCTATGTTCAGCAGTGGATGTCTTATGGCTGAGATGATGATGATGATGATGAATAGGCTCGCAGGACCCTACACTAGCGTTTCCCGAGCATCGGTGTCTCGGGCCGGGTCCGGGTCAGAGCTTCCGGGGCTTCGTTTTCTATGAAGCCTCACGTGGTAAGCTGTCATAGAAAATTAAGCGCCGGCAGCTCCGGCCCAGACCCGATCCGGGTCTAACTTGAGTCATACTTTATATATTAACCCCCTTCGGGCTCATTTAGACGATGCGAGGACACGCATGCGAATTTCATTACATTGCGTGTTTTGGTCGGTCGGTTGAATTGGACGTAACCAACAGTCCGCAATGTAACTAAAGTCGCATAGTTCGCGCGCCGTCTAAATCAGCCCTTATTCATAAAATTAAAACTTTACAGGGCCGATTTAGTTAAATTTATGTTTTATCCCTTTCTTAGAATTCCTCCTAAGTCGTTCACTTTTGACAGAGTGGTCGTGGTTGTATGATGAGACGATTAATAATTAATAATTTAATATATATATATAATAATTTCTTCCAATTACATACGAGAAAATGACATATAAAGACAAACGATTATTAGCTAATTTAGGCTTGTATAGCGTGTTTATGAATAAGGCGGTAAGTAAATAGAGTTGTTTCCAACCTCACTTCATACAATAAAGCTCGTTATAAAAGACAAGATTTCATTAAACCCAAAACTAGATTCGAATACAATTCCAAACTTTATTCATTTAACTTCATTGTATGTTGAAGGGTAATAAATATTAAAGTACTATTATAAATTAATGAGGAACCATTTTCATAATCCAGTTTCCATGCCGACATTTAAAACCACGTCATTAGTGTCATTACATTAACTTCGCGCGTGGAGTTACTCGTACAAGCAAAACCTTTCTTTTCGATTGTCAGTTGTTTGTTGTTATGGCTATTCTATGCGATTAGCCAGCCCATAAATATTTAAGTGCTTGTGAGATTGGTTTCTTGGTTGTAGAGATATACAGGCGAGCCGTGAGTGGCACAATTTAGCATTTTGGTATCTTGGCTTTCTTAGATTCGTAATTTAAAACATATCCGATGGAAGTACTTAATTTTCTAGACATATATATGAAGCAAATATATGTATGTAACGTTTCAACATGCATATATACTTACCTAAAGGCACTTTGACAAAATTTAATATAAATAAAGGTCAAGAGGCATATTTAGTTTAGTTTTAATGATTGTGATAGATAGTCTTAAGGCCAGCGCAAACCGGCGGAGCGCAACGCAGATCACCGAGGAGGATTTACGCCACGCAGCGCACACCGGCGAGGTAAAACCCCCCGCGATACCGTGAGCGTCCGCCAGCCCGAACGCTGGCGGCCGGCGCACCAGGCAGCACTTCGGCGCAGCCCGGGGGATGCCGCGGCATGCCACCGCGTGTACTCTATCACAAGAGATTAGTGACTGGTGTGCACGAGTTCTCCCCCGTCGTTCCGGCGCTACTCCGGCGCACTCGGGAGGCTTCAGCGCATTCCGGGGGATGCCACGTGCTCCTTAATGCCGCGGATAGGAGTAACAATCCTCCGTGATGCTCCGAGGTCGGTCTCAAAGCATTTAAATTTATACCTGAAGGTATTTGAAATAGGGAACAAAATACATTGGTAATTTTAAAGTGATCTGCGCTGCGCTCCGCCGGTTTGCGTAGGCCTTTACTTACCGATCTCATGCACACTTTTTGTTGTATAGGTATATAAGTATAATTAAGAGAATGTTATAAAATACTAGAAATATTAAGAAGGTTTCATTTCAGATAAAATATAACAAGAATGACGCTAATTTAAAAAAAAATCGTTTATATTTATTTATTACTACCTAATACCTATATAAAAAAATCTACCTAATATGACACGTCACTATGACAATTCGGTATGTTGTTAGTTAAAAATTAAGCAAGGTAATAAATTATACAAAGTTGTCAGGATAAATGCTCACATAGATAGGTAGGTACATATTATTAAACCTCACAACTTTATAGGCTGCAGCAATACCTACTGCAAAATCCCTTTAGTTTAGAATGATAAGGCTACCAAACACATATCTGTTCACTGATTAGGTAGCGTTTTCTTCTTCCATTTAAATAACTTTGCGCAGCACGTTTAGTTTGTTTGAATTGAGTTTTGACTATTTTATTTTCCTAAATTGACTGTTTCATTATATAAATTGAGGCTTTGTTGAATGCATCAAATGATATTTCGCACATAAGTTCTGAAAAACTCATTGGTAAATCGCCAGGATTTGAACCCGCGACCTCCGGATTGAAAGTAACATAGCAAAATAGCCAAATAAAAGAGAAAGCGATACAGTCGATATGTGTCCGTAAACAAGGCAAGTGACGTACTGGCCATATTGGGTCAACATAATTAGGCTATGTCCAGATAACACCTTGGGAATGGCGCGCGTCACACCATTTTTGAAATAAGTATGTTTATTCAACAGGCAAAAATACCGTTGTCGGTGGCCAATAAATAATATACTTAAATAAAACTTAATGCCAGTTGCCACTAATTGTCGGTAGTGAATTTTGTGTTTACGTTCATACAATTATAAATGTACCTATACCTATAGGTATAGAATGTATATAACAATTAGGAAACTGGAGATATTGATTGACAGCCAAACTAAACCGTTTGAAGTAGGATCTTCAAGTTTGAAACACATACCTATTATTCTAGGGTTGTAGAGCGCCACTTTTTTTGGAAATTTAGCTCCTAAAGGTATTAAAATAATGTTGAAAAATTCTACGTAGTTAGTGTCTATGTGCGCACGCCACTGACTGCGCAATTAGCTGCATTATATAGTCAGTCGCTGTGTTTGATTTGAAGTTTAAAATTTGGGTCAAAAACTCGTTTAATATAAATTCGCGCTTTGAGTCCTTCGCGTATATTGTCTAACGTTAATATTATATCTATTATCTATGGAAAAGACGCCCTTCACTGAAAACTTTTAACCCATTTTTACATACGGCGAGTTACAATAAAAAGTAGTTTGATCCAATCCAATTCTAAAATTTGATCAGTGATCACTGAGATAAAATATTTGAGTATTAAAATATTTGCATTTATTTGTTATGAATCTCTCCTCACCAATATAAATAATTCCTGCTTCCTTCCTTCCTGAGCCTTGTTGACTTAAGTATTGTGTGTGACCTAGTCAATTTGTGTAAGAATGTCATATACCTAATATTTGTCCTCCCTTCGGTCGTTGCGACTTTCCTACTTTATGCACTTGTATCGTATTGTAGGTACCTACTATTATTTTATTTATAATGTCTCTGGTTTACTGGGAAATTTTAAATAAATAAATCTCTAGGTAAGAAATTGTATCGAGATTCGGTTATCCATATCCACTATCCTCTTAACGCATTCACGAAATGATCACAAAATGCTTGCTAAATTGTGCTCATGCGGCGGCGTTTAACGACGGTAATACTATTTAGTTATTCTGTGCCTCTGTTGTTTAAGCACAGTTGCGTGGATCAGGAATTCCGAGTGTATTTCGAGCGCTCTTAGGGCATCTAGTTAATCCAATATTGTTGACGGAGGCTACACTTCAATTAGTACGCGAGACTAAGGCAGGAAACTGGTACGAGTTAATATAATATGTGTGTCAAGTCTCATTACAAGGGTAAGCCTTTTATAGCAAAAACTAAACAACCGTCATTGAGCAAATTCTTTTGATAACTGAACCAAAACTAACGGCACTTTTTCTCCGGGGATTGCGCGAGGAGGCCTCTTTCAGAAGTCTTTATATTACTTGTTTAATTTTTCATATGTAAAATCATTTACTTACACACAAGATATATACAGTGGTACCACTAAACGAAATTAATAATTAGCTTAAATCTAAAATTGAGAAATTGATTGAACCAAGGATGCTGGCGGCATTTTCTCGATATATCTCAATGCTGATACGTTGTGTGATATTTTAGATATGGTTTAGGGTTCTTAATTTTAATTTAAATTTTTTCATAGATATATTTAGTTCATAAGTTATTTGTATTTTTATTGTCTTAGTAGGTACTAAAATATTAAAAAACAAACATAATGATACAAATAAAACTGAAATAATATTTTAAGCATAATAGACATTAAAAAATTATAAATATGTCATCAACTGACATCAGAGTGCTCTGAATGGTTTGGAGGTGAGATGGCACGATGTGCGTTTTCGTGACGTGGATTGTTCGACTTTATGAAGCCAGCTTTATGCTGATGACTACGGTTCTTATGGGGACCTTGTTTGCATACACACCCTGTCTACCAGCCTGCCTTACATAAGCAATGGTTTATATACAATTGTTGTATTTTTTTACAAATAGATACCTACTTAACCTTTAGGTATTTACTTAAATACCGTAAAATGGGGTGAGTTGGGCCAATCCGAAGTTAAAACTTATTTTTTTTATTATTATTATTATATGCGGCACGTTCATTTATATACTTGAAAAGTGTTCCAGTAGTATGAACTTTAGTTTCTCAATGATAATCTGTCGTTTCATTTCATAGATTCAACGATAAACACAAAATAATAGGAAATCCCAGATTCCCAGCTCACCGGGGTTAGGAGGAATAACAATTGAGTGAGATGGGACAGTTACTATAGTTCGTTTTTTTTAGCATAAGAAAGAACTTGCAAGAAGGTAAGCGATCTTGACATGTCTTTTAATTGAAAAACGCTTTTTAAAAACCAGAAACTATTACTTATGAAAGCAGAAGAATATAAATGATCGTATTAGATTCATAACTGTTACATATTTGGCGTAACTTATTTTTAAAATGTGTTTTTCAATTAAAAGACACATCAAGATTGTTTACCTTTTTTCTAATTCTAAAAAAAACGAGGTATAGAATTGACACAATATTACAATAGCTTGACTTCTCAAGAGAATAACGTATTTACATAATAATGTGATAACTCTGGTCTAAAAATACCATCTCACTCCCCTACCTTCCCTCCTCACCCATTCATAACCCAACTGCCCACGTGATCCCTACTCACCCCATTTTTCGGTACTGTACTTAGACTTTCCATATGAAGTCAAGTCTTAACTTTGTTAGTATGTCTGGCTTACGTTTAAATAGCCACTTGGAATAGAATGGAATGGAATTACGTCTTTAGTTTTTTTTATATAAAATATTGTAACATTTCTTTAATAATATAAGACTAAACATAAGCAAAACTAAAGGGCAATATATTTTTCATCAACATAAGTATATACTGATACTGATAAAGGCGATAAGATTGTTTATTTGTGTACTCAACCTTATATCTTATTTCAGAAAGAATGCGGTCAGCATGAATCGCTGACTGCATTAACCTACAAAACAACGCACAAAAATTATCCGCCACCAAATATTAAACAGCTTAACAAATAATAGTTATTTGTACAACAAGAGATCAAAGTTTGATATTTCTTCGAGTGCTTATTTTGAGTCCCGTGCAAGCGAAAGATTTTATAATAGATTCACGAGCGTAGCGAGTGAATCTAATTTAGAATCTTGAGCGTAGTAAGGGATTCAAAAGCGCACGAGATGTAAATAACTTTGATCTCGTGTAGTACACAAAATTTTTCACCCTAAGCAGTGAGAACATACCTAGAGGGACAGAGATAATAGAACCCAAGTATATCGAACTTGTATTAGACCCCGCATGTTGAAATGACATTAGACTATAAAGGTCACTTGAATGTCATTTTGTCTCACTCAGTGAGCAAAATCGCATTTTGCTCACTGTTTTTAAGAAGCAAAGTACCCTTGTTCGAGCTGCTGAGGTGAAAAGATATTTTCTCTAGAGTTCGCTTTTATACTTTTTGCCACACGAATCTTTTTAAATACAGTGTATTTTTTCATACAGCTATTTCAGAAGATAATTATGCGTTGACGCATACTTTTAATACCGACTGTATGTATTTAATGGTTTTTATTTTAGGTAAGAAGTATTATAAAAAGTAATCCGCTTACAGAAAGCATATTTAAAGAGAAAGATTATTCATTATTGTAGGAAAAAAAAGAATTTACTTACTTCGCCAGAAAAGATTCCACTATCTATCCAAATCTAATGAGTTCGTGAGATGTCATCTCTCGTTCGCCCGATAATTCCTTTAGGGAATAAATACTTAACTTTCGTGCTAGGTATATGACGGGTAACGAGGGAATTGGTCATGAAAGTAATTTCGGGGATATGACGAAAATAGTTCAGGTATTCATTCGAATTAAACTTTATATCTACTAATGTAAGAGGTTCATTTTCAGGTTGCTCAGTCACCCAGCTTTAGGTTATTTGTCTTTTCTGTGCCCGTACAGGCGGCGTCAAATAGAGTGCGACGCCCAATGTGACCAAATATATCGGGACGGGACACATCCTTATGTCTATTTAAACAAAGGTGTGATACTATATATTTGAAACTCTGGTCGTCACTACCTATTTCATGCAAACTGTACATTGGTGAAACGTGAAACAAAGGGCAAGAATTTGTTGTGCCTATTATAACCCTTTATTACAACGATGCTGGTGTTACACAACAACTATAAATCACAACAATTATGTTCACGTATCTTTGTAAGACAACGAATTCAGCTCAATATTCTCTCTCCCGATGTATACCTCTATAATAAACCTATTAATAACTTGCCAGAAATACTATGTAAACCACTGTACTATGTAAACTAATTATCTACTATATAAACTTGAATAGCAGTGGGTAGGTATTTCAACCAACCCGGAATCAGTATACACATAGACTTTGTTCGCAGATGTTTGGTTCGCGCACTAAACTGCGTCTGCAGATTAAATAACAAAGGTGCCTATTTTAAACCCCCGACTAAAATACACACACATACACACTTTATATTTTGATACATCTTTTTTCGTTTTCATATAAGACAGAAGTACCAGAAAATTTTGTTAATTAACAATTGCCTAACTTGTTGAAAAAATACTTTAGGATAAATTTCTACAAGTACTACATTTGTTGATATGTTTTAAATACACCATTTTTTTTAAATTTTCAATGAATATTTAATAACTTTAAAATTATATTTAATGTTACGTAATCGCTTTTTCAAGCCGCGCGCGTTTCGCGATAATGAGGTGCAGCATTGAATAAAAAGTTATAATGGAGATACAGTTCTGCGAGTATGGAATGTTTTATTGGAAATATTCTCCTCTTTTATAATATTAATTTTAGTTCCTTAATTTTAGTATCTCTTTGGGATATTGGGGAAATAAAAAATAACTACTTTTTTCCCCCTTTTTATGGTTATAACTTTTGACATATTTTGTGTGCTATACATGCTTCGAATACATTTTTTTAGGCATCATAACGAATCTAATGAGGTATCACACGTATTTTTAGGAGTACTACTCTATTTTTCACTGTTTTCAGTATCTCGAGTAGCCTACTAGAACCGAGTGCCGACCCTTAGTGCGGTTCGGAAAGGTGTTGTTTTGTTGTTTAAGGGTATTGACCGGTACCTACCGTAACTAAACTACGAGTTGGCTTGGCACTGAATTCAGAAAAAATATTTTTTCTAGCGCATATGAAGGGCTAATATTTTATTTTATGGTGTTTGCTATAAAAAAAAAGTTTACTGAAGTTTATGTGCTGTATACTGATTTCCATCTCTTAAAAATCAATAAATAACAAAAGTTAGAAATAAATCATACCTAATATACCGGGTGTGGCCTGTAACACGAGCAAATAATTAAAACATAGATTGTATTCCTCAAACGGTTTGTACGATAAAGAGTTTACTACTACTACTAACTACTACTAAAAATTCTGTAACATTAATGCAAAGTCAAATCCATAGTGGAACAGATCATACCGGGTGTGGCCTGTAATATGAGCAAAAAATTAAACTGTAGGCTGTACTCATACTGACCAACTTTTGTTCAACAACTTTTAAAAATAATGAAGTATTTAGTTAGACTCCCTATTTTTCATACAAAATAAATATTATCTTCAATGGACGCCATCCCCACGCCATATCATTGTGATTGACGTTGCTTGTCACGCCTTAAACATAACAAAATTCGCAATACATTGCGTCTTAGAATAAACTTTAATGTGTATTAAAAATCAAACCACAAGTTATTTTTAAAAGTCGCTGAACAAATGTTGGTCAGTATGAGTACAGCCTACAGTTTAATTTTTTGCTCATATTACAGGCCACACCCGGTATGATCTGTTCCACTATGGATTTGACTTTGCATTAATGTTACAGAATTTTTAGTAGTAGTTAGTAGTAGTAGTAGTAGTAAACTCTTTATCGTACAAAAACACATATCAAAACTAACATATAATTAAGAAAACCGAAGTACAAAGGCGAACTCATCCCTTTGAGGGTCTCTTCTAGTTAACATTTGAGTAGTTGAGAGGGAAAAGTGAAAAGAGGGTGACAAATGCAGCAACATGTACAACAAGTTAGGTACCAGAAAGACAAAGGATATAAATTATGTATGAATTTATAGTAATTTTATGTGACTAAGACCTTAAATCCGTCCCCACCCAGGATCGTTTCTCTTGCGAGTTGGGTATATCATATAGAGCTTCGAGGTTTTATTGCTACTTAATGCCATACGGTGCGGTAATAAAATAAACTAAAGGCAGCCATCTGACCGTGCCTAACTATTGAGTACTATGACCCTAAATTAAGAGTGGTAGTGGAGACAAAGTAAGGTAAAGTATAAGTTTACAAAAGCTGCTGTGTAGGATAACAATCTAAAATGAATTCAAACGATGATATGTGGCTCATAAGCAATAGGTATATAGCAATAAATAGCAACATACATGTAAGCTGAATTACGAGTATGGCCCGCGATGGCTTCCTCGAAATCGCTATGTTCGAATCAGGAAAGAAATGATAAAAGAATAATAATAATAACAGTATTTCACGACAGCCAATACCGACTCAATTGCTTGATATTTCCTCGGTTTTATTATAATAACAACATACAAGAAGACTATTTTTACATAGCATAACTTGGCAGAAATTTAGCCAACGCATTCACTTCAAAGCTTTATCAGAGAGTTGTAAATATTATGGTTGACACGTTGACGCGTTAGTTCGGCGAACAGACTTTTCCCTGGAGAAAATGAAACATAGCGATAAAAGCGAGTTATAATTAAGAAAGACGTAGCTGGCACTTCTCATGGGTATTTTAGACACCTATAGAATGCTCAAACAGCAAAGTTGACAACATGATTATTGTTCGTTGGTTCAGAAGAAAGGAGCCAATGTAATAGAATTGATTATATACATACCTATATTTTTATATAGGTACTTGTACCTATACCTTTACATCTAAGTAAATTAAAGGTGACAATTCATTTCCAACGACAACTGCACTACTGTTCATTTTAATATGCAAATTGACAATAACACCGACGAGATCAGTACCAGTAGTGCAGCTGCGATCAGAAATGGAATGTTACCATTAAGCTAGTAATTATGTGAGGTTCTACCGTCTTTTATGTTTTAACATACCTACAAGCACAAATCGTTGTGTCTCACAGCTATATATTATTACTATTTAAATATTAACCCGTGGAGCGCCCTAGCAAGACACGTGTGATGTTAACTCAATTTGAGTCGTAGCGACTTAGTATCAGACGTGTGTTAGGTACTACAGATCAATATGGGTCAAATTGCTTTGCATCAATTTGTTATATGGTGGACGTTCGACGGGTTAATATAGGCCAATAGCTTGAACATGTCACGCTTGCTATAAAGTCGTTACTTACGGTTGCGTCGTTGATCAGGTCGCCACTTTCCCGAATGAAGGTTTTTTTGTCTGTGTTTTAGAGGTGGAGGTAATCCTCATTGGATACTGCCGGCCCGGTATCCGGCAGCATGCCCGACTCGGCTGCGTTGGAGATTTTTCTCCCAGCCGCCTACGGACTAAACCCCTCCACTACGTTAGTACTCTTTATTATACTGTGCCTCCACCCTGTAAAATGTTTTTGAGGGAGGCGATGGCTGAAATACACGTCATACTCGTGAACGGGTGCTGTTTGTGGAGTATGGTCTGTTTAAAGCTAACACGGGCTAATATATAGTGACTTTATTTTTGAGTAGTATAATAACTATACACTATACAGTACACTGAACATGTACATTCATGTTCTGTGTACTGTATAGTACAGTAAAGTGAGACACCTCATTCGGTTCTCGTTTGTTTCTTATTTTTAATTTAATTAGGTAATTATTTGATTACACAGGATTTTGACTCTTGCAGATCCTATACATCTCTAAGGATTATTTGATAAACGGTATAATATTTTAGTTCTTACACATAAGACACCTATAAATAATTTTAGATTTTTGTTTTATGTGTTTGTGTTTTTTTTTATTAGGTATTTATAGTTTTTACGGTTCCGTAACCAAATGGTAAAAACGGGACCCTATTACTAAGACTCCGCTGTCTGTCTGTCACCAGGCTGGCAGTCTCATGAAACGTGATAGACAGTTGAAATTTTCACAGATGATGTAGGTATTTTTGTTGCCGTTATAACAACAAATTGTACTAAAAAGTACGGAACTCTTAGTGGGCGAGTCCGACTCGCACTTTTCTGTTTTTTTTTTTACAATTCGACATTTGCAGTTAGTTGAATTGATATTTGCAGTTAGTTGTATTTTCTAATAGCTGATGTGTTTTAATTTGCCTGTACCAAGTAAATTATTCCATGTTCAATTGTAAAAGTTTAATTCACGCGAATGCGGTCGCGCTTCCATAACGAACTAAATTTGTACGGTTTTCAAATTGATTTTCTGTCGACGAGAAAACTTCCTAAAATCGCTTTAACTACCATTTTGTACAGTAACCACTTAGTTTTAGTTCCAAACTTGTTGCCTGTTAGGTATGTTCGCTGGAATCAGAATCGAATCAGAAATGAAACAAAATAGGGTATTTTCCTACTAGTCAAATCAGTTACTTTTTTAAAGCTGTCAAAACGATTTCCTAATATGGAATGTATATATGAAACATGACATCGTGACGTCACGGTCAACTCACCTACTTTTTATATTTCTATCCGATTTATTAAATAAGAACTTGTGTTTAAATAACTCCTATCTGTGTTTTTCTAGTAATTGTCTGGTACTTTATTTCATGCATGGTGTAAAATAATTTATTTGATATACAGTATAATACCCTATTGTAACGGGCTTAGTTCATCTGTATATACCTATGGCTTGGATCTATTGGTTGGATCTATAGACAGAGAATGAAGGGCCTCAACGCTCAACGTGATTTTGTAAAGTTGTTATTCCCAAATAACCCTATGTAGAAACTGAAAACAATGAAAAATAGAGATAAGTTACTATTGCTAAAAATACGCGTGATAGATTCCTCAATAGATTTGTCATGCTGTCTAGAAAAATGTATTCGAAGCGTGTCTTGGCACACAAAAAAATCTTAAGTTATAAACAAAAAAAAGGGGAAAAATGTAGATATTTTTTACGTCCCCAATATCTCAAAAAGTATAAATATTTAAGAAACCAAAATTAATATTACACAAGAGGAGGATATTTCCAATAAATCATTTTATATTTGCAGAACTGTATCGCCTCATTTTAGTGAAACGCGCGCGGCGTGAAAAACCGATTACGTAACATTAAATATAATTTTAAAGGTATTAAATATTCATTGAAAAATTTAAAACCCCCTCTCCCCTCGCCCTTACCCCCGAATCCCCCCGAATTGCCCCATACATGCTGTATATGTATATTCCCTTATTTCATACCTACTCATCTCCATAACCATGGGGTTCCGCGCCATGGGGATTGGGGGGGTAGCTCCCTCCCCCTGCTCCCTCCCCACCCCAAAAATCGACGATCCATAATTTACCATTTTTCTTTTCGAGTATCGTATCTATAATTTTAATTGTAAAGAATTATAAATAAAAACGTGAATAAATAAAACCTGATATCTTTTAATTCATTTTCGATGTACCCGAAGGTGTCGTGAGAGGCACGAGATCAGTGAATATTTTATTCTAATGCGAATCGATTTTGGACAGCTGTGAAATATGTATGAATAACAAAATAAGTATTTTTACGTAAAAATAAAATATTTTTCAGTTGCTACTTTAATTTTCGGGCTCAGGTTGATCTTAAAGTAATTTTATTAAATATTTTTTCACCACGCCAGCTGGTAAAGGCTCTCTTGATTGTTCAAAAACTGATATGATGAAAAAGTTGCATTTTATCCATATTTAATGTGAGGCAAAGTAATCTGGTGCAAATTTTGAGTTGTTTATTTATGTTGACTGAATCGACTTTTAAATTATGATTTTGAATGTCTATTTAATAGCATTCATTTGGATTTGATTTTGTTTACGGTTAGTATTTTCCACACATTGGTGTGGTGAAAAAGCTATCGTCTTGGGTCGTCCCATTCGTTTTTCGTCAAGTTCTTATATTAGTCCTATTCTGCTTTCGTCACTCATTCTAAATTCGTCACAATCGTCGGTGGCTTTCAATGTAGAATGAGTGACGAAAGCAGAATAGGACTAATTTAAGAACTTGACGAAAAACGAATGGGATGACCCAAGACGATACCGTGAAAAATGCTGTTTCCCTTTGTAGTTTAATTTTGGAATTTTTCGCTTGATCGGGTACTAATGCTTCGGATGGACAACGGACATGGCGAAACTATACGAGTTCCTACTTCACTACGGAACCCTAAAACGAGAAAATTAAAATAAAATACAACGTTATTTGCTCGACCCTTTATTAAATTCCTTATTGTACTTATTAGTGCCATGCCTTATGGGAAACGATCGCAGAGATAGTTCAGAGCCGGAAACCGCTACCAACTTTTAGTATGTTGTTGGGCATGGCATTGGGTCTCCAAAACTGCCGGGAGACGGCGGCGCCGGCCATCTACTTCAGCGGAATGACGTCATCAAAATGACTCCCGCTTCGTTGCGAATATTGCATACTGCACCCAAACTATGTATAGCACATACACGTGTGGGGTATTAAATGAAAGCCAATTAAATAAACTATATTTTGTTTATCAAAGTGTATCAAAATATGCAACAGTTTAAGAGAAATTTACAAAATAATTAAAATTACGTAAAAAAATATTCGATTATTTGGGTTTTACAACCAAACCAAAAGTCGGACGATAAAGCAATGTACTACAACATTAAAGATGACGTCTCAAGCCATACACTGATATCAATAAAATCAAAATTGGACCAAATATTTGGAAATTATGCATCAAAATGTAGATATTTGCCCATACAAATGCATAAAAGTTAAAAAAATCCAAATTGGTCATTTTCAGGATAATCCGCATAAGCTTCTAGTATGTTATTAGCAATATGACCTGGATTCTAAAACTGCCGGGAGACCATCTCTGTTGTTCCTCAGTTACAAATAATGACGTCATACAAATAATCACTGCCGAATTTCGTGAAATGTAAATTATAGCTATACCACGAGTCTCACATACACGTGAGTTACATGTAATGAAAGGTTATTAAATTTAGTATGATTCACCTAAACATTGTTTGTAAAAAAATTTTACGGTTTAAGAGCTAGAAACAAAGAAATACCACTTTTTATGGAAAAAGTAGATGTATATCAATTTTATAGCTAAACTAAAATCGTCAATAAAACGTTGCATATAACATTTAAAAAACCAGTTATTCAACTATACATCACAGTTTAAATTTTACATTTCTGATAAAAACTGTGGAAGTTGTGGAAAAAAAACTAAAGCGCGCCAACAATTCTACATTAATGCGCTCATATTATGCAAAGAATAGTTCTAATTATCGAGTATTAAATGAATGAACATTACATAAAATACATGAAAATGACATTTTCGAATGGAACCATAATTAAAAAAATAATAATTTACTTGATAAGTAAGCAAAATACTGTTTCTTTAAGTACATAATCTCCTCCTTTCAAAGTCGGTTAAAATGTGGTTTTTGTGACCTGGGCTACAAAGACAAATAAATTGACACCTCATTTATCAAAATCAGTTCAGTAGTTTCATGCAAACGGTACCTACACATGCACGCATAGCATAGATAGCAAATTCTGCCGTAGTCGGACAAAAAATTAAAATTCAATAATTAGACCTTTACTATTATGGCCTGGCGTGGCTTGGCATCTAACGTTGAAACCCTCAGGCCGTAGATGTTAGCAGGCCTAGCGGGCGTCGCCTCGATGAGTTAGCAAGATGCCTTATGGAGGCTTCGAATGACCAGAGGGGTGACCTGTATTTCGGAGGATCAGAGGGAAAATTCTGCCAGCCTTCTCAGCTCAGCCTTGAAACCCTTGCACCACTCAAGATTCCACTTTTATAAGAATACCCAACTAGCGCGAAGTGGCGCAGAATAGGGCAGAGTGACGCTCTTTTGTGTCAGAGGCCAAGATCCTCTTTGCTTTGGGTCACTGAGCCAGTGATGTATGTATGTATAAGGCTAATCGAGGCTTAAATATATAATTATGTATCGCATTAAGTGAACTGATATGGCATTTACCTCGATAAGGCATTTTGTATTAGGCATGTACCTACTTACTGGCATGTAACTTTACATTTCTCTAATAATGTAGCGTTAGGCCATGACAATAAGAGTCTATTTGATATTAATATTTACCGCGACTACAGCAGGAACTGCTGTCTACGTATGTAATTATGTATTTTTTACATGAAACAACTGAACTGATTTTGATAAATGAGGTGTCAATTTATTTGTCTTTGTAGCCCAGGTCACAAAAACCACATTTTAACCGACTTTGAAAGGAGGAGATTATGTACTTAAAGAAACAGTATTTTGCTTACTTATCAAGTAAATTATTATTTTTTTAATTATGGTTCCATTCGAAAATGTCATTTTCATGTATTTTATGTAATGTTCATTCATTTAATACTCGATAATTAGAACTATTCTTTGCATAATATGAGCGCATTAATGTAGAATTGTTGGCGCGCTTTAGTTTTTTTTCCACAACTTCCACAGTTTTTATCAGAAATGTAAAATTTAAACTGTGATGTATAGTTGAATAACTGGTTTTTTAAATGTTATATGCAACGTTTTATTGACGATTTTAGTTTAGCTATAAAATTGATATACATCTACTTTTTCCATAAAAAGTGGTATTTCTTTGTTTCTAGCTCTTAAACCGTAAAATTTTTTTACAAACAATGTTTAGGTGAATCATACTAAATTTAATAACCTTTCATTACATGTAACTCACGTGTATGTGAGACTCGTGGTATAGCTATAATTTACATTTTACGAAATTCGGCAGTGATTATTTGTATGACGTCATTATTTGTAACTGAGGAACAACAGAGATGGTCTCCCGGCAGTTTTAGAATCCAGGTCATATTGCTAATAACATACTAGAAGCTTATGCGGATTATCCTGAAAATGACCAATTTGGATTTTTTTAACTTTTATGCATTTGTATGGGCAAATATCTACATTTTGATGCATAATTTCCACATATTTGGCCCAATTTTGACTTGATTGATATCAACGTATGACGTCAGACGTCGTCTTTAATTTTGTAGTACATTGCTTTAATGTCCGACTTTTGGTTTGGTTGTAAAACCAAAATAATTGAATATTTTTTACATCATTTTGATTCTTTTGCAAATGGCTCTTAAACGGCTGTATATTTTGGTACACACTGTATAAATGAAATATAGAATATTTAACTGGCTTTCATTTAATACCCCACACGTGTATGTGCTATACATAGTTTGGGTGCAGTATGCAATATTCGCAACGAAACGGGAGTCATTTTGATGACGTCATTCCGCTGAAGTAGATGGCCGGCGCCGCCGTCTCCCGGCAGTTTTGGAGACCCAATGCCATGCCCAACAACATACTAAAAGTTGGTAGCGGTTTCCGGCTCTGAACTATATTCCCATAAGGCATATGACTATATATCCTTATAGACACAGTAGGCATGTTTTCAACTCTTCCTTCATATTTAGCTAGCATGACTAAATAAAATTTCAACTGTTCTATGAATAATAAATAGCCAATTATTTTTGCGCGATATTAGAGGTAGTCTCATTGTACATGATCTAGCTAATCACCTCACGCCAAATGACTTAAGGGGCCCACTGATTAACAGTCCGCCGGACGGTATCGGCCTGTCAGTTAGAACAAAATTTTGACAGTTCCGAACAACTGACAGGCCGATACCGTCCGGCGGACTGTTAATCAGTGGGTCCTTTTACAGTTTAAAAACAGCCGGTAGGTATCGAAATAAATTGGTATCTCCTGGGCTGGGGCTATTTACTGAGCTGAGTTTAATTATGAATATAATGTATTAAATGCTCATGGAGTGTTCTGTTGAAAACATTACCAATTAACCAATTTTATCTTGAACAAGGACAAAGTGTGTATGAATTGAAACCGTTTTATACAATGATGTCCTTTGCTTTAAAAAATACAACTTGTATTTCTAGAGCTTCGTATCTCTCCAGATACCCTCCCTCCGGTTCCAACGCGACCCTAGTACATAAACTAAGTATATAAATAAATAAATAAAAATAAATATTATTATATATATTGTAAACTTATATATGTCTGTATTATATGTGTATATATGTATGCTGTATACCTATGTAATATTTATGTATAAGTATTGTTGTAGATTTAATATTTATAGGTATTTTCTTCAGAACTATATCGTTTCCAATTTAGTTTTTTGCACGTCCTTAAATAGTTTAATTAATATTATCATTTCTCCACTACCTTAAGGTTGTCTGGAAGAGATCGCTCTTCAGCGATAAGACCGCCTTTTATTGCCTCTATCTTCATGTATTATGTATATCTCTCTGTAAATG
Organism: Cydia fagiglandana; assembly: GCF_963556715.1. Taxonomy (NCBI): domain Eukaryota; kingdom Metazoa; phylum Arthropoda; class Insecta; order Lepidoptera; family Tortricidae; genus Cydia; species Cydia fagiglandana. The sequence goes on from NC_085947.1 coordinate 9,628,175, forward strand.
TTTTATTGAGGTTGTGTAATAAAGAAGATTTGTATTGTATTGTATAAACTGTTCGTTGGTATTTCCGTCCGTTCCAGTTTACCAACTTTATAACAACTATGTAACTAATACGCTGACTTACGGCTCGATTCGGAAAATGAAAAAGATTTCTACTAGACTTCAACAAGTTACGATACGGATAATTTAAAGATATTTGTAAGATATATATGTCAAATTTGACGTTTCCACGATTCTGGAGGTCCTCTTGAACGATTTCGACAAGTTATGACTTAGATATCGAAGTCACATCTAGTCGATATCCAATGTAGATCTAGTTGATCTCTAAATCGTCTCAAGATCTTGTGATTATCTCGAAATCGGAATAGGCCTGTTACTACTACGCTGACCGGTTAATATCAGGCGAGCTGTAGGTATGTTTGTTATCGACGTCATTAAAAAAGTAAGGGGTATGGTTTTTGAAATGCCCACATAAACAAATACTTGTTTTGACCCTCGTATAAGTTATCTCGTGCCGTGGTCCCTGCGATCCTTTTCATCCTTTACAGACGTGACCAAATTTAACTTAATGTTGTTTAAATCCTATCCGTTCTCATCCTTCTTTGTTATTTTTTCTTCCTTAAAGTTTCTTGCTCAAGGCAGGACAAATTTCATTTATGTTTAGATACATTGTAAATAGATGGAACGATAAATATGGCGCACCTTATAAACCGTAAAATTACATTACAGTACATTATGGTCCTATTTTCCCGCAATAGTATTGCGTCAAAAAGCACTTTTCGTGCGTATGTCAAAAGTTTAAAAAGCCATATGTACTGTAAAACGATGTACGATACACGTGCGAATAGGTAATTCGAATTTCCTCTTTTCCGCACTTATATCGTAAATAACTATTGTTTTTTCCTCGCAAGTGTGTTGAAAAACGTCGTATGAAACGCGTGTGCATTGATCAATAACAACATCGGCTTTCTTATTGCGAGCTCGCTTATATGACAGCTCGCGCGCATAATATCGCCACAGTATAATAAAGAGTACTAACGTACAGTATGGACACTCCCTGCCTCCCGTTGAAAGTGCCGCCCACCCGCTCTCGGTCACCTCACAGTTACCGGCTGGCAAGGACGCAACGACGCGGTGCGCAGAGCGGAGGCCACGTAAAATATTCAAATATTAAACAAATCTTTACAAAACCTATCAGATCACACTGAAAAGAGCACAATATATATATGAACAAAAAAATCATGTTTTCAACTTACGTAATATTTTGGTGGCCTGAATTTCCTTACAAAAAGTTTGTTACTTCGTTTATACTGATTCAAAATAGGAAACTATCGTATAAATCGAGCTTAGATACCCAATTTACAGCATAAAATTTACGATTCTTATTTCTTCCTAATTCGCGCAATGAGTTTTGAGTCGTAGAGGTCATCGAACTTGACAACAAAATGGCGCAAACCCTAGCACATCTTATCTCACTCACACAAGCATGGTACGCGTTCACCTACAAGGAGCTTAGACTGTGTGCGTAGGAACGCGTTTGTTTCATACATTTGATCGCCAGTGTCCGAGGTGTGGTAATGACTAATGACCAACGTAGCACACTTGTATCACAATGTACTGTACTTGATGAATGAAGTACTTTTTTGTAAGTAATACTTTTACGTTTTAATTGTGACAACACGGATAATGCACTGTTTTTGTCTAATTATATATACTTAATTTAATATCACCTGCTACATCTTCTACCACATCTTTTAGTTTTGTTTTATTTTATCATTTATTTCGCTTGGTTGCCCTAAAAACCAATGCCATGGTTTATCTTAAGTAGTCACCGGCACGGCATATGCTAAGTGGCATACATTTTGGTTTTTTGTACAGAATAGGAGTAAAATGTATTTTTAAGTTTACGAAATATATCATAAATTTCTATTCCATTTCACAATAACTGTTTTCTCTCATAATACTAGTATTTTTGCTATGAAGTTAACGTATATATTTCGATACCAGTAAAGTACTGTTTTATTTTTTCAAACAGTCGTTTTTACTAGGAAAACCTCGAAGTACTTACAATATGACGACTGTGTTTCTACAGGGGTCCAAATCGTTATTAAACGAATAGCAGCATCATTTTAATGAAATAAACACAAGACGAGCTTGCGCTTGTATTGTAAGTTGGATTTGTAATGTTATTAAATACATATGTAATTTGCTCCTAATGTACCATTTCCGACCAATAAACCTCCCCTATTCGGTCAAAAAGCAAAAACAAAGTCCGAATGATGGACTACTAGTTGATGACTCTGCTACGAAGATCGTCTTATAGAAAATGGTTACAGTTAAATTTGAAATAGGTAAAGTACTGTAGAAGAATTATAAAAAAAGATCCAATATAATTGATCGAAAGATATAGTTTTCCCCTAGTTTTCATTTTCATAATGACTGCTATTGTATAGCACACAGCTGTACATAGAAAACATCCATAACTCAGGAACACACAAATAAATGCCAGTACCCGGATTCGGACCTCCTGCTTTGTAGTGCAGTGTCACTACCGACTAGGCTAGGTGCATGGTATAATAATATACTCCGCCTGGTACTCTCTTCCCGTCTTTTCTAGGTCACCTGACTGACACAAGCCTACGTCATCATGCGACAGCGCTATATGATAATATGCGATAGCGCTATATATATCGGCCATGTGACGTTGTGACGTAGGCTTGTGTCACTCTGGGAAGAGAAGACCATGTTTTATTAGACTATGGCTAGGAGGCTGTTTAATGTAGGTACCTATGAGCGATTATGTCACAATCACAATGAAAATTCGCTGTGTCACAATAGTCATACGTATTATGAAAACAAAGCTGCACTTTAAGGTGGAAGCAAGCCGCTTTGCATGGTGATAGTAGACACCAAAGTAAGCGATTTTTTCCGAAGCACCCAAAAATTCACCCCTTAGGAGCCGAGATTTAGCGAGGTCTATTATGAAAAAGAAAAAAAATCCACAAGTTTCAGGGAACAACAAATATTGAAAAAAATTATATCATTTGAAAGAAAATCACTTTTTTTAACATAAAAAAAATAAATACAAAATCTTTTCAAACAATATTAGTGTGAAATTATTAAAAAACATTTTTTTCTCTTTTGCGCTTTATTCTTGCAAATAAAGTCTTCGACTTTGAAGAATGTCTGAAAATAAGTATTTTTGGTTAAAGTCAAATATATTTCTTACTAAATAACGAAAACCGCATCAAAATCGGTTCAGCAGTTTTTGAGATACAAGTTTCAGAAGTTGGCTTACTTTTATTTATATGGGATTTTTCGTCTTACATAGTCCAAAAGGCGAGTAAGTCGTAGTAAATTATACGTAAATTAGAAGGTACATAATTTATCTACATTAGGGATATGTATATAATATATATTTATATGTGGAAAACGGCCATAGTCACCATCTTACATAAAAAAGGAGATATATCGAAGCCGAATTTTCGCCCCACAAGCCTCCTTTCCCATACGTACAAACTCTTTGTAAAAGTTTTATGCAACCGCCTAACTTGTATCCTCGATGAATGCCAACCTCCCGAGCAGGCTGATTTCCGGAGCGGATTCTCTACAGTCGACCATATACATGCGGTAAAGCAGTTAATGGAGAAAAATCACGAGTACAACCGGACCCTGTGCATGGCCTTCGTAGATTACGAAAAATCCTTCGACAGTGTCGAGCATTGGGCGGTGTTTGACTCTCTCCATCGCTGCTCAATCGACAATCGCTACGTGGATCTGCTCTAGGAGCTATACATATATACCTCGGCAACAATACAAGTTTGGCTTTACAAACTTAGTAACCCAATATCTATCGAAAGGGGATATCAGTTCAACCAAGTTTTTGACGGCAGTGCTCGACGACGTCATAAAAACGCTTGCATGGGACAGAACTATCATCAGTATCAATATCCAAGGGTCTTCTTGTCACACCTGCCGCCTTTTTTGTTTGCCGAGTCCCTGGAAGATCTTCAAGGCATGGTTGAAAGCCATGCTTCTTTGAATAGATCTTAAGCTAACTACGTCCAAGACTAAAGTTATGACGAACATCTCTAGTAAATCGATTCCAACCATTACGGTTAGTAACGAAAGACAGGAGGTGGTCGAGAAATACGTGTATCTTGGATATATTCTATCATTTGACAAAACACATCAGCAGAAGGAGATCTCCAGGAAAATCCAGCTGGGTTGGGCGGCATTCAATAAACAAGCGGACATCCTCAAACCCGTTAACATTCCACAATGCCTGAAAACTCGCCTCTTTAACCAATGTGTCCTACCTACCATAACCTACAGTGTCGAGATATGAACGCTCACTAAAGAGGCTGTGTATAAAATCCGAGTGGCACAGAGAGCCAAGGAGCGCGCCATGCTCGGCATCAAATTTCAAGACCGAGTGAGGCAGGTCGAAATCCGACGCCGCACCAAGATGCAAGACGTTGGATGCGTCATCACCAAACCTAAATGGAGCTGGGTGGGACATGTTGCCAGGCAGAATGATGCCAGGTGGGCCAAAATTTTAACGGAATTGTGGCCGCTTACAGACGAAAGAAGTGCCTGGCGTCCGTTGGCTCGTTGGGTGGACGACATTCCGAAGATTGCGGGTCACTTCTGGATGAGATTGGCTCAGGACCGGGATAAGTGGCGTACTCGAAGAGAGGCCTATGCTCAGCAGTGGGCGATTAAAGGCTGATATGATGATATTATATATTTACAATAAAAAGATTATTCATCTTCAGCTTCATTCGCACTGGCTAAACTGGTTAAACTAGAGGATGAAATAAAAAAGAGAATAAAATGTAGATCTTTTTACAGATAAATATACTTTATATTGAAAAAGCTATATTTTTATAAAATTATATGTAATTATACGTACTTTAATGTACCTACTAACTTTAAAACTTTGATTTCTTGATCATAATAACTGGAGCTAATGATACAAACCCGACCAAACTGTTTGCAAATCTGTATTATTTAATTCAACAACTGAATGACTCGAACATAATAATATCACGAGTACCTTACAACCGCTACTTGGCTGAACGCCCACTGAATAATATGCTCACATTCATTGCAAACCAATTTGAACATTGTTCACTATTAACTAATGTATATGTCGCAGTAAGATAGATAAAGCCGTATTATAGTTATATACCTAGTAAGATAGTAATGAATCGCTTTCGTATAACTATGTTACGTCATATAATTATATCCCTAGGGTTATAGCTATATAACGGATATATCTATCTTACTGCGACATATATAAACCTACCTTTAACAGCCATATGACTACATTTTCGAGGCAGCTAGCAACAATAATTCGCCACCAAATATCTTGTTCACTCTATAATGAATCATACCAGATACAACAGCTGAAACACCACTTCATAGATTCTGAACATACGCACTTAAGGCGCCAGTGTACGTCCAACGTTGATACCGCCGCCCAGAGAACTGCCAATCCAAAAAAGCGTTTTGAGGAATTAATTCCCAGCAAGCTAGAAATCATTTTAATACCTTCATTAGGTCCTAAATTCGTATAATCCGAGTTTGTTCCATCCCTTTGTAAGTAAATTTTTGGGGCCTTGGGTTATATATCTTACCTTGGATTGATAAAACTACTCGATGTATAAGGAACCCACCGTCAAAATCAATGTTACTACCAGCAAGGTTGTTGTGGATTCAAACACTGGTAAAAAAAACGGATTTTGACACGATTTTACAAAAAAAAAGAAATTCAAATTCAAACATTTTTAAACGCGAACCGTCGAGATATATGCATGGAAAAGTAATGGAGGGAGCAGATGGGTACTTTTGGAGCGTTGTTTCATCCGCTACTATTGATGTTCCTCTAGACCGAGTTTAGAGCAATTATCAAAATCAAAATCAAAATCAAAATATACTTTATTCATGTAGGCCTAGCAACAAGCTCTTATGAATCGTAATTAATCTTAATCTAATTATCAGAGCAATTTATAGATGTTAATATTATTCCATAATAAAATTGGATTATTATACATGTCAAATTTAACACTAAGAATTTCACAAAAGGATCATCAAACATTAAAAAAAAAATTGTATAAAAAAATACTAGTCTAGAATTTCTAGAATAAAATCTAAATGTCAAAAAAAAGCATAAGTAACAAACAAGTAGATAGTATTACATCGGAATATCCATTTCCTCATCAATAATCAAATATGCCTAATAAATAAATAATCATTTTGAATAACAATTAATCCCACGTTGTATTATCATTCATGTAGTCCTGTGTGGTATAATAAGCTTTGGAAATAAGTTTACGCTTTACATAATTCTTAAATTTATTAATAGATAATTCAGTAATATGGTTTGGAAGTTTATTATAAAATCTTACACAATTACCCATGAATGATTTTTTAATTTTATGGAGCCGAGTGAAGGGCACTGCGAACTTATGTTTATTTCTAGTATTAATATTATGGATTTCACAATTTTTCCTAAAATTTACAATATTTTTATGTACATACAGAATATTCTCATAAATGTATTGACAGTGCACTGTCATTATGTCAATTTCCTTAAATTTATCTCTAAGTGAGTCTCTATGGTTCATTTTGTATATTGCTCGAATAGCCCTCTTCTGCAGAACAAAAATGGTATTTATCTCTGAAGCACCGCCCCACAGTAAAATACCATATGCCATAATGCTATGGAAGTAACTAAAATATACTAATCGAGCTGTTTTCACATCAGTTAGAGTCTGTGCGGAAAGAGAAGAGTCGTGGGATTTGAGGGCGCGCCAGTGCTATTTTATGGTTTTTGCTATGCTGACAACACTGGTCACGTGATTATAGTACGACACTAAAGGTCATGATACTTGAATCCCTTTTGTCCCAGTTTTTTACCACGGCTTACTAAACGGAGCCTAGTGGTGGTGTCGGCTCATCAACTCAATCCCCTGATTTAGCGCAGGCACTAGTTTTCTTTTTAAAACACACTTGTTTTTACGTCTCAGATACTAAAAAGTGACAGTGCCATTGACAAAACTGCGAAAAGTGCTAAAACTAGTTAAGAATCTGCCCAATACAACTGTAATTTTAGTACCAAACAAGATAGAGTCTCATTTATGTACTGCCTAATCTGTGCAGTCCAACAGTTATTAAAACCGGGTAGATCGGGTAGAAATTCGTCACACGAATTTCTAGGTTTTTTGACCCCTCCCCCCCTCCTTGTCACACTTGGTCACATTTTGCAAATCCCTCCCCACCTTGTGTGACGTCACATTTAGGCAATTTTGTTTTCAACGAAATCGGCAATACTAACTCGGCTTTATTTTTTGTATAAAAAAATATTTTTTGTAAAAGAAATATTAGTAATTTTATAACGCAAAACCAAGTAGGAACGAAAATTACCTACTTACTTCCAAAACCTCATTATTTAAATGTACAGCGATTAAAAAAATATAAATTAATTTTCGGTTACTGATGAATATTGATGAAGTTAAAGTGACGTCACAATGTTTGTGACAACATGTCACATTTTCTTGACCCCCTTCCACCCCCTAAACGTGTGACGTAATTAATGGATGGCCCCTAAGTAGGTAGGCCTTATTGGGATATGTCAGGTTCTCTCATCTCACGATATTTTACTTCACCGAAAAGTCACTGCTAAATATGAAATATAATTTCGTAACTAACAGAACCTACAAATAAAGAAATATTTTATTAGAAAAAGTTTTATTCTTTGTAATCGAAGTCTGAATTAAAATATTCAATGTCACTTATGTTTGAGCTAGCTTCAGAACAACCAGGGACACTCATAGAACTATCTTCATCTGAACTGGATGTGCTTGAATCCGGCACGTAGATTACGAATTCTTGCATATCACCTACTTAGCGGTCTTTTATTTGAGATACCGTAGGTACTTTTACACAATCCTGAAAAAAATAAATACATATAAATATGCATAAAATGGCAAGTATCAAGACTATTTGTCAGTTTTTTTAAAGACCATGAATGACCTGCATATTTATGAAAATTAATATATTTTGAATGAATATACTTACCGATTATGTACCGGAGACAAGTTACTTAGGGGGCTTATTAAATAGGTAATTATTTAATATTAAATACAACATCAATACCCGCGAATAGCGGAAACACGTTCCGCGACTTTTTGTAAGTCGATAGTCGGCTTTTAGCCGTTTTCTTCCCGCTGACAAAACCGAACAATGTTAAATATAATTTTCCTTGTGGTTTTATGTACGCTTTTATCGTGTTTTGAAAATATTTTATACATAAAACTTGCGGTTTTTGTTAATAAATATACAATGACAGAAGTTTGTTTACTTTTTACATGACAAGGTGTCAAAGGTTTGATTGCCATATAAAATTTAAAATGTTAGTTCCCGTTTCTGCCACGACTCTTCTCTTTCCGCACAGACTCTAACTGACGGATTTTGCTCACTGCAAAAGCTGCAGAGCTCAGTCTATTCGAAAGAGTAGCAATATGGGGACCCCACTGGAGTTTAGAATGTAAAGTTATACCAAGAAAAACTGTACTATCAACTAATTCCAATTCCTCATCCTTCACAATGACACTTGCTTGCACATGCCTTACGTTACTACTAGTGACAAACTTAATACATTTAGTTTTTTTCTCATTTAACATTAAATTATTAACATTGAACCAATTTACTACTTTTGAAATAGCATTGTTTACATCATTGTAAGCTTGTTGCTGTCGTTTGACTTTGAAAATAAGTGAAGTGTCGTCTGCAAACAATACTATATCATGGTGGGTCTTAACAAGGAATGGCAAGTCATTTATGTAGATAAGGAACAGGAAAGGCCCCAATATTGACCCCTGTGGTACACCCATAGAGACCAATGACCCAGGTGATCGCTGTCCATTCACATCGACCCTTTGTATTCTACCATTTAAGTAGGACTTAAGTAAATTCAGTGCCGATCCTCTAACGCCGTAATAATGAAGTTTCCTGATTAATGTTTCATGACAAACACAGTCGAAGGCCTTAGATAAATCACAGATGACTCCTCCCAGGCATCGAAAATATGCTTAATTAGCAACACCAGCATCGGTTGTTGAGCGACCCCGTGTAAAACCAAACTGCTTATTATGCATCAAATTATTAACGTTAAAATGTCGTACTAATTGAGAAAGAACTAATTTTTCAAAAATCTTGCTAAATGTTGGTAGCACAGATATCGGTCTAAAGTTAGTGGGGTCAGAGCTGCTACCAGATTTAAATAAAGGAATTACTTTACTATGTTTCATTAGATCAGGAAACTCGCCGCAATCAACACTGTTGTTAAATATAACTGCCAAGTCAGGCGCTACAATTTCTACTAAGGATTTGACAGCATGGACAGAGACTCCCCAGAGGTCACTAGTTTTTTTGACATTAATTGATTTAAACGCCTTTATTACATCTGAGGTACAAACATGTTCAAAATGAAGGTCTCCACAACACTCTGGAGCGTTATCTTTTAATAATGTAACAGCAGATGAGGGTGATGAATTTAAATCCTTAGTTGTAGATACTGGTACCTCGGTGAAAAATTTTTCAAATTCTGTAGCTACTTCTAAATTAGAATCTATAATTTTGTTATCAATGTTTAGTTTAACAACAATGTTTAGTTTGCAACCGACGATGCCAAAAATGCGGGGGTGCGCGGGACGAGGTGAGCGAAGTCCCGTGCCGTGATTGGTCCGTTCAAAGACACGGACGTCACACAAAGACACTTTCGGCTCGTACATGGAGTAAAATTACCGTATGCGTGGCAGAGGGGGTAGCGCGACTATGCTCAGTCTGGAGGATGTTTTGTCTGTGATAGGTACCTACGTATGTTCTCAGCTGCTTGAATGATTGATGTTTTGGTATATATCCTAAAGCCGAAATTGGCTGTCCAATAGATAGGGAATCAGATACCCTATACGAATCAAATCTGTATCTTTTTTCGAACTGTCTAAACGATTTGCCATTATGGAATTTATAATATAAAACAATACACAATGACGTCACGATCAAATTACCTATTCTTTAAAGTTCTATATTAAATATTTGTGTCTTATTCATAACTTCTATAAAAAACCGGGCAAGTGCGAGTCGGACTCGCGCACGAAGGGTTCCGTACCATAAAGCAAAAAAAAACGGAAAAAAATGCAAAAAGAAAACGGTCACCCATCCAAGTACTGACCACGCCCGACGTTGCTTAGCTTAACTTTGGTCAAAAATCACGTTTGCAGCGTTTGCTGTATGGGAGCCCCACTTAAATCTTTATTTTATTCTGTTTTTAGTATTTGTTGTTATAGCGGCAACAGAAATACATCATCTGTGAAAATTTCAACTGTCTAGCTATCACGGTTCGTGAGATACAGCCTGGTGATAGACGGACGGACGGACGGACGGACAGCGAAGTCTTAGTAATTGGGTCCCGCGCGCGCACTCTGCATAGATCGCCATTGTTAGTAGCTCGGTACTACTTACAGGGCTAGTGTGTCTTATTTGAAATGTTTAAGCAGTTGTGTATAAGTCTGTGTTCTTGTGCGGTGTGAAGCAGGAATCGCGTACAATGGAGAAAGGAACAATTCCTCGTGGTAAGCGTCCTCTCGTGGTATATACACGGAGGACACTCAACTGGCTTAAGGAACCATTTGAGCGTAGATTTTGTTTACTTTTATATTAATACCTAAAGATACACCCTGTAGTATGGGACAGGGATCCAAATTAAACAGCTGATGGCGTATGACTGATTTATTCCATCTCATGCATATCTCCAAGTACCCACATTATATTTATAAACATACCCACTACATCTCCCTTCTTTTACAATGCCTAAACTAAGGTCTTTGAACTTGACTGTTAACCTATCATGCCATTTAATACTAGAGCAAATCTAATACAATATATTGGTACACATAAGTAACAAAAGTATACATATATTACATGCCTCCTATCTTTCCCCATATTATTAATATTTATTTACTTATTATGCTACTTATCTATTCGTACTACCTTATACATGAATAACAGTGCATCCATCTTTCGAAATTTAAACAAATTATAAAAGTGGTATATAATTAAGAAGAAATCATGTTATACTCTAACAGTTATATTAGAGAAACAATAAAATGATCATAATTTTAATAATAGTAACTCAACCATTTAACTATACATCAAGTTACGTGTAATATTATTTTTCGAATATTAAATATTACATTTTAAGGAACAATGGAATTTAGACTGTGCGTCTCTAACTTAAAGTTCGAAATTGCTTAACATACACCTCACGTTTGTAAAGAATACAATGTTTTAGTGACATTAAGGAAAATTAATTAATTAATACCGTTGAGGCGGTTGTACAACTCTGCCACTTCGAGTTACATAATACCCATTAGACGAAGTCGATGGTTGCGGGTCGGGCCTGGTGGTCGCGGCACCGGTTGCCGATCCCTGAAACTGGTCCCAGTCCAAATAACCCCGCGTATGGCCAGTGTTAGGTTGACTACGATTAGCTAACTCGCTGGTTGTGTCTGGGACTTTCAATATATGCTGACGGTTCCTTCTGTAAACTCCTCCATCGTTAGTTCGTAGCCAGTACGAACGACCGCCTTGAGCTTGACTAACTATTTGTGACTTAACCCACTCTTTATTTTGCTTCACGCGTACCGTATCATTTGGATTTAATTTTTGTAAGGGCCTAGTCCCACGATCATAATTTGATTTATAATTATTTATCCGTGCGGATCTCTCATCTTTAAATAAACGACGATCAATCGTGCGCGGTTTTAACAACGCATCTGTTACCGGTAAACGTGTTTTTAAACTTCGACTCATTAATAATTGAGCTGGAGAGTATGTTTCTCCTGTCACCGGTGAATTTCTGAAATTTAGTAAACCTAGGTACCAATCACTCCCTGTTTCATATGCTTTTATCATTAATCCCTTAATTGTGCGTACGTTGCGTTCCGCGAGACCATTCGATCTCGGGTACAAAGGTGAACTGGTAACATGGGAAAATTCCCATTGTTTACAAAACTCTTTAAACTCCATAGATGTAAATTGAGTCCCGTTGTCGGTGACCAATTTTTCTGGTATCCCGTGCCGACTAAACATTTGTTTAAGTGATTCAATTACGGTACCACTTTGTAAGTTATTTAAACAACTAATTTCAACAAACTTTGAAAAATAATCTACCACCAGTAAAAACTGTTTGCCTTTAAACTCAAAAATGTCACCCGCTAGTACTTGCCACGGGCGCTCGGGCACCTGATGCGGCTGCAGCGGCTCGCGTGCGGGCGCCGCGCGGTGTCGCTGGCACGTCTCGCACGCCAGCACGGCGCGCTCCACGTCCCGGGCCATGCCGGGCCACCACATCACTCCGCGCGCTCGCCTCTGGCACTTATCCACCCCCAGGTGGCCCTCATGAACTCGACGCACCATCTCTTTGCGCAACAAAGCCGGTATCACAATTCTCTCATTTCTAAATACAATACCGTTCACATCGTGAAGCTCGTCATGCACGTCCCAGTATGGCTTCACAATATCCTTGACCTCTCTTTTATTATTGGGCCATCCGTTATGATAGTATTCACAAATCGCCATCAGGACGGGGTCCCTCAATGTGTCCTCCTTTATTTTACCTAGCATTTCGGTTGTCGCCTCCACATTATTATATAACATGTTAACATGCACCACTACATCCTTACACACATCACTATCGACGCCCACCTCGCTAGGCGCTCTGGACAATGTGTCCGCAATAAACATCTCCTTTCCGGGCTTATAGCGAAGATCAATATTATAATGCTGCAATTTTAAAAGCATGCGCTGGAGGCGCGCCGGTGTTTCGTTAAGTGGTTTTCTCATGATAGCTTCCAGCGGCTTATGGTCGCTTTCCACACTAATCACATTATGCCCATAAATATATTGGTGAAATCGAGTGCACCCGAAAACCACTGCGAGCAGCTCTTTTTCGATTTGCGCCCAGCGCGTCTCCGCAGGCGTGAGCGTGCGCGCCGCATAGGCGACGGGCCGCCCGCCCTGTATCAGACAAGCGCCCAGGCCGCGCGAACTCGCATCTACTGATACACACACTGCTTCGTGCGGCGAATAGTACGCTAATACTGGACTACTACTTATTTTTGACTTTAATTCTTTGAACGCGTTGTCATGAATGTGGAGCCACTCAAATTGAACATTTTTTGCTAATAGACTACGCAACGGAGCCGATATCTCTGAATATTGAGGTATGAATCTCGAAAGATAATTAGTAACCCCCAGAAACCGCTCGAGATCTTTCTTATCAGTGGGGTTTGGCAAGTTAACTATTGCCTTCACCCGACTATTATCTGGTTTCATACCATCGGCATTAAAACTGTGACCTAAAAAAATTATATCAGACACCTTGAATACACATTTATTTTTATTAAATTTGACCCCATTTAACACCGCCCGTCTCATAACCTCCTTTAGTCGACTATCGTGTTCCTGCTCAGTTTTTCCCCAGATCAAAATATCATCACAGTAAACCTCCACCCCCTCCATTTTAAATATTTTTGACATTTCGTTATGAAAGATTTCCGGGGCACAGTTAATTCCGAAGGGCATTCTAATGTACCTAAACCTACCCTCAGGAGTTGAAAACGTACAAAGCTTAGAACTTTCCTCATCTAATCGTAACATCCAGAAACCATTTTTAGCATCACATTTAGAGAAAAACTTAGCCCCCGAGAGATTACTGGTTATCTCTTCCAGAGTAGGAAGTAAAAAGTGACTTCGTTTTACCGCTTTGTTTAGATGTTTAGGATCTAAACATATACGAAGTTTATTATCTGGTTTTTCCACTACTACTATATTTGAAACCCAGTCTGTGGGACCATCCTCCCTTACAATTACACCCAACTTGACCATATTATCGAGTTCTTCCTTTAAACGAGGACGCAGCTTCAGGGGTATTTTTCGCGAACAGGCAACCACCGGCTGTACAGTCTTATCTAATTCTATTTTACATACTGTTGGCAAACACCCTATGCCATCAAATACTGATTCATCAATTTTAACTTCATTTATTTTCAAACTACTGTCAGTAGAATCACTAGTTCGGACAATAAGATTCAAATTGACACATGCTTTTAATCCCAGCAAATTATTACAATTCACCCGCAACACAAAAACTTTTTGTATTATTTTCCTATTGTTACATATCAACGACGCATTAAAATAACCTACTACCGGCAATCGCTGTTTGTCAATTTGTCTTAGTACAGTGTCACTTTTTCTTAAATTTTCGGTATTAAAACCTGCATTTAAATATGATTTTAATGATATTACCGTGGCGGCCGCACCACTGTCCAATTTGAAATTTATATCCACGCCGTTCACACTTATCATTTCCGTCCACGACTCATCGTTACACTCGGCCGCATCAATATTAATATTGTACAAAATAAGCTCACCAAAGTCCTCGTTTACATCACCGTCCTCGTCACCGCCATCACCGCCGACCATCTCGCGGACTTGCGGCTGCACAGGTCGCACACGACAACACTTCGCGAAGTGTCCAACCCTATCACACCGATAGCACGAAACCCCCGATGCCGGACACCGGTCACTCACGCTATGCCTTAAGTCACACTTGTCGCACACATTATTTGAGTAATATTGTCGCGGCGCTTGGCGTTGAGACGCGCCGCGCACCTGGCCGCCGCGGGCGCCGCGGCCGCCGCGCCAGCGACCCCGAGCCGCGGGCGCACCCGCCGCCCGCGCTCCATCGCGCCACAAGCGCTCCACCGCGCCGCCGCCGCTCGTCGCTTGCTGCAAACTGCAGCCCGCCGCTTGCTGACCCGCTCGCTCTGCCGCTCGACACCATGTTACCGCCTCCTCTAACCCTAACGACGTTTTTGCCAGTAATTTTTCTCTCATTTGTACATCTTTTAACCCACGAATTAGTTGCGTTAATATTAGACTATTTTTTAAACTGTCAAAACTACAATTTTTGCTTTTCACTTTTAACACCCCTAAAAACTTATCAAAAGTCATGTCCTTCTGATACGTCTCAAAGAACATATGTCTTTCGTAATTTATATTTTTCTGTGGATCACAATAATCACTAAATTTTTTGCACAAAACGTCATAATTCGATTTTTCCGATTCGGCAACATCTAGTTCCTCATAAATTTCTCTGCCGTATTTTCCTATAACATGCATAAACAGTGCGCATTTCTCTGCATCCGAAACAGATGCCTTGTCTGAGGCAATCAAAAAATATTCAAACGACATTTTCCATTCTCGCCAATTGGTAGCCATATTGCCCTCTTGTTGCAAAGACGCCGGCTGTTGAATAGCCGCGTACACACTTCTCGCACTCTCAGTTTTATCAACCATTGTATTACTATTACTCGTCCTTTACTACACACACAATTTAAGCACTTTTATGCCCAAAAACGCACTTGAAAACCACACCTGACACCATGTAGTATGGGACAGGGATCCAAATTAAACAGCTGATGGCGTATGACTGATTTATTCCATCTCATGCATATCTCCAAGTACCCACATTATATTTATAAACATACCCACTACACACCCCCTTATTCATAAACGGCATTCGTTTGTCTTTATCTGTCAGTTTCTGCCGTGTGGTGGCCGGCTTTAGAATAGCGCCAACCTTCACATAGGATAGGGTGTCGTACGAGGCGACTAAGCCAAGGCCTATTGACTTCCTTGGAATGACGTGACCCTTCATAATTGTACATGTGTGCTCCGTTTCTAGAGCTGTATTGCCAGTAATTACCATAAAAATATTTTACTACAGCAACATTGCTAGAACTGGCTTTGTCTATACGATTTCTAGGAACAAATCCAATTATTTTATCAAATATATTTTGATTTGTATTTTATGAAGTAGTCAAAGGCATATGTAAATTATTATTTATTTTTTGAAATATGTAAATTATTATCTATTTCAGTTTGTCTTTGTCTATGTTCATAAAATCTATGAAGGGTAGACGTGCCTCTACCCTCCTTGATAAAATTTTAAAAAAAATCTTTGTCAATAGGCCTCTTTGATAGGCCTTGATTTGAGTCTGGCCGGTAAGAACATAGACAAAACAAAAGTCTGTAATGTCAATGCTGTCATTTAAGTCATTTAACGCCAAAAATATAAATTTTCATATAAAACGATTTATTCACTTGAAATATATTTATTTACCTATTAATTTAAAAATAAAAACTATTCATATGTACGAGCAACATAATCTAAATGCGTCTTAACACAGACTTAGTTAAATTTAAACCGTTGTCGCTCTTCCTTCCTTGCTGTATTATGTATCCGGCAATGGCGACTTCATCAACAATTCTTATCCGGATTATGAAAAGCCCTAATGTGTGTGTGGAAACCGTTGTAGTAAACCAGAAACAGCGATAATTTCAAGGTAAGAAATATATCAATCTTTAAATAAAAATGAGTGTACTAATTACCAAATTCAAACATAATAATTTAATCTTACTATCCCCGTAAGTCCCGCGGACGCTACATAGCGTCCGAAATTATAATCTAAATTCATCATAGATGTAAAACCTCTCATTGTTTACGAGTAAGCTGGTAAATTTAGACCTTAGGAATTAGCGACGTTAGTAATTAGGAAGTTAGATTATATTATTTAATTTGTGACTATTTTGTTTTAGAAAGTGAATCATGGCTTGAGCGTGTGATAATAATATAACTAATCCTGGCCCGTCATATGATTTCTTGGAAAAAGCTCAAAGGGCACGTATCTGCTGCATATACAGACTAGTTTTCCGGTGACCAAGAACGCTGCGTGGAGCTGTGGAGCAGAAATGTCCGATAACCGGATAGATGTAATAACAACTTGTAACCATTTGCCATATCAATGTATGTATTCATATGTATTGCTCCTAACATATATACACTAATCCTAATAGGAATGAAAATATTGATATCTTAATAATACGTAACTTTTCGTAACCTTTTATATTTGACGAATTTTTAAATATAGTACCTAATCATTATCTTATAACGTATTTCTTTATTTATTTGTGATATGCTAATTTAAGAGCCCAACAACGTGCACACTAGCACCACTGCTAAAATAAATAATCGTGATTATTTAAGTTAAATTTTAATTTTACAGGTATTTAAAAAAAGTGGCCGCTACTGACTGTATTGTGTATTTAAGTACCATTTGAATACATCAAGCTAGTTTTTATGTTGCTGGATTCGTCAATCTATGAGCTCAAAACAAAAACGGCCGCTTTAGTTTTGAACGGGTAGGTTGACGAATCCAGTAACATAAAAATTAGTTTAATGTATTCAGTAGTGGCGCTAGTGTGCACGTTGATGGGCTCTTAAAAACCTGACCCCAACAAAAAATAAAATAATACAAAAAGAAATTCCCTCTCCGGGATTCGAACCCAGGACCATTAGCTTCCTGAACTGGATTACTGCCAATACCCGCTAGGCTAAACGGGTTGTCAATTCTAATTACAATGGTATCCTACCGAGCGCTAGTAGTATAAACGAACTTTCGAAGGGGACATTTTTTTGTATGGAGTTATCGTTCTTCTCCTAGTGAGTATTATATTCTTTGGACTAAGCCCACAAACGAAGTAAGAAGCTATTTCGTCACAGGGGAGATGGTCCGCTTAGCATTGTTTTGCAATCCATCTAGGAGAAGGATACTCCAAAATAAAACCCGGAATGGAGTTTCCGTAAGGCGCGAGTATTAGGGTCCAACGTGAAATATGCGGCAGATTCCTGCAGCTGACCTGTCTCCACACGTATTGGCTCGCCTTTCCTGTGGCATAAGACAGTGAAGCCGAGAGGGTAATGCAGGTGCTGGGCATCCCTGCGTTTCCTTAATTCCGTCCCAGGCGGTGTAATGTATGTTACACCATAAATCGTCTGCAATAGACGTAAAGGCCAATGATGATGATCTGTCAGTTTGAATTATGTTTATGTAAGAAAGGGATAAAACATAATAACTAAATCAGACATATACTGGGTCAAGCAAATCTTGTCAGTAGCAAACGGCGGCAAATTTGAAAAATCGCGGGTTAGCAACACTGTGTTCGAATAATTCGAAAATCGCGTGTCATCTGTGTTTTATCTATGGAATGTGGATCGCGAATGACAGCCATCATCTTGTTTGTTTACAAATGGTTTACAATGTTTACATTCTGAATCGATTCTATTTCAAGAGATATTTCTGCTGTGTCACCATTAAATACCAATATATTAAATAAGACTGTGCTTAATTAAAGCTAAGGTGGCTACAATGCCTACAGTGCCAACTGAGAAATCTAATAAAATATGAAAATCCAGTATGACATCTACCTGCTGAAGCAATGATTTTATTCATACATTCTTGTTTAACGGCATAGTCCACTTACAATTTTAGTTCTTCAAATTAGTTAATCATTTTTATCAACATCACACACCGCTTTTAAATTGTCCGTCCATACGTATTAAATAACAATTTCAAACATTTTCAATAGAGAATCCGCGAGTGACAATTTGAATTGACGTACGTGACAAGGCGCGCTCAGCGGAAAACAAAGTTTTGGTTCGATGTACATTGTACATTGCTGCTTTTCTTAGCGTAATACTACTCTTTGAGTGTTGCCCTTCTTTAGTTTGCTTTACATTGCTACTGACAAGATTTGCTTGACGCACTTATAGGTAGTATTATAACCAACCGCAAATGATATTTGCCAGTCGCTTTTCGATGAAGGAAAACATCGTGAGGAAACCGGACTAATCCCAATAAGGACTAATCTGCTTTTACTTTACTGTCATTATTAAAAAAAAATGCTTCTGCCGATACCTCTACCAACTAACTTGCGAACTCGAAAGGGTACACCTTGGTACCTAAATAACTAAACTTTTGAAGCGAGGGTCTAAATTAATTGCCGGGGATTTAAAAGTTCATTAAGCCTTGAATGCTAAAAAACTCTTTGTTTGAATCTCATCAAGATAATAACAATTTGTTTTATGTTTTGTTATTTATTTAACAGACTTTATAGGTTCTTTATGGATACACAATCACAAACGGTAGGATAGGTATACCGGGTGTGGCCTGTAACATGAGCAAATAATTAAAACATAGATTGTACTCCTCAAATGGTGATACTTTTGTTCAACAACTTTTAAAAATTATGAAGTATTTACTCTCCCTATTTTTCATACAAAATAAATATTATCTTCAATGGACGCCATCGCCACGCCATATCATTGTGATTGACGTTGCTTGTCAAGCCTTAAACATAACAAGATTCGCAATACATTGCGTCTTAGAATAAACTTTAAAGTGTATTAAAAATCAAACCACATGTTTTCAAAAGTCGCTGAACAAATGTTGGTCAGTATGAGGAGTACAGCCTACAGTTTAATTTTTTGCTCATATTACAGACCACACCCGGTATAGGTAAGTGCACTGTATACTAGTTACGGTATTTTTTTTATTCATATCTATATACTAATATGTACAAATTGCCTGTGAATTGGCAAATACTGCGAAATGGCTTTGTCACAGTAACTTAATTATGATCAATAAAATTGGTCACGCACGATCATAGCTAACCGCGAGACATTCAATACAAAACATCTCATCCAATAACTGTAAATAATAGTAAGATGCTGTTTTAAGTTTTTACAAGTTATAAAACTATGCATAATTATATAGGGCGTATGTAAATTAGAACTGTAACACCTACCAAACTTTTTGCTCATTTTAGTAATTATTTATAATTAATTATTTAAATAAAAATGGTTATTAGATACACAAATAAGTTTTTATTTATTATCGTATCTAACTTGACTACCCGATGCGAGCGAAGCGTCTCCGCTTCAGCTTCGGCCGGCAAGATTTCGTATGTTCATCCAGTTGTTCTCCTCTATGGCCGCATCTCTCAACCGATTCTCATGAAATTATGTGAACAGGCCCAATAATTACCTACTTGTTTTTTTGTCTATGCAAACACCGACTTTCGAGGTCTACACTCTACAGCCTCACAGAGCTACTACTTTTTAAGATAATTAAATAAACTTACATTAATTAACTAACAATATAACAAAACATAAAAACATACAAGACGGCAGCCAGTACATGGGTAAAAGTCTAACTTTCCGCCCTTACCTTAGTCCAGAAAACTTGTCAAAACTTTTTCTAACTCGCAATAAAAGTCCAAAGAGTCATTAAACACAAAATCACAATATTCGTCGCAAATAACTTTGTTCACAAGAATTAATGGCAGGCAATACAACACAGCGATCTCTGTAACGGCAAGCTTTGGGCGCGGTGCGTGTCGCCCCGAGAGCCAAGCGATTGAGACTGATCATCAGACGGTCTGCACGCCCAACAGAGCTCAGGTGCTAGGTGCGAAATCTAACACCTTTTATTAGGGCAAATTAACTATTCAATCTTAGTTTAGTAAGTTTGAAACATATTGTACAGATGAAAAGTCATTAATTCCGTTATTCATAAAAGCCTCAAATCATATAGATTTACGGCCCGATACGAACTTTAAGATACATTTCTTTAAACTAAAACCTCACTCTTCACACTGAAATGTCTAATTCATATCATAGCTAGACTTGATATTTGACGTATCCTAAAGTTATATCGGGCCGTTAAAGGGTACAGTCACCTGCAATAATATCTTACATAAAGAAGGCCGCAAAAATATCTGACACGATCTTATTTGTAGAGCCATAAGAGCGTGACACATATTTTTGCGGCCTTCGAAGAGTAACATATCATTGCAGGTAGCTGTACATTCAAAACTTCAAAAGAGATTATTTTAGTATTTATGTCATTTAAAAAAAATGTGTTTTTAACAACATGAGTTTGCTTTGCAGGCGCTTTTCAATTAAGAGATCTGTGTAAGGGTGATGATACTGACTGCTACCTACCTATTTAACATAACGTTGGTTTGGACGTAGCATTTACGGTACCTTAATGTATCCATGGGCAATAACGTCGTGCATAAGTACATATTTTTGTACGAGTATTTACAAAAGCTAAAACAATACTAATTGTTAAGATCGTAATTGTGTATAATCTTATTATTACACAGCACTAAACCTTTTATATGTGACGTCCCACGGATAAAGGTACCTTATGGCGGTTGACGTTTACGCTATTATTAACGCCAATATTATTGCGGCGCTATGCGACGTAAGCGCCAGGCGCCATAAGGTACCTTTTGTCGTGGAATGTCACATATTTGATGAGTAAGCTGAAAGTCCCCTCCAGACTGTGTGGGTGAATCGCGGCGACGCGACGTTGACGTATGACTCCACGCTCGCGTCGCTCGCACAACTTAACGGCGATTTCGCAGTTTAGTTCGCGCCGAGATGGCGGAATAGCATCATGATCGAGTTTAGTTGTCACTTATCTACGGCAGCATTGATATTGTTATGTGCTTATTTTTCCTTTTGTTTTGTTGTAAAACGTAAATATAGCCGAGCCGAATAATATAATAGAGTAGATATCTTGCCACAGATGAGCCAAAATCGTGTAATGTGGATTGTGGAGTGTTGCAATG
This sequence comes from Cydia fagiglandana, assembly GCF_963556715.1. Lineage (NCBI taxonomy): Eukaryota > Metazoa > Arthropoda > Insecta > Lepidoptera > Tortricidae > Cydia > Cydia fagiglandana. Next base: position 9,649,784 of record NC_085947.1, read on the forward strand.
TCGCGCTTCGCGTCTGACGCGGGTCTAAAAACCGACTACCAATGGTGAACAAGGCGCGAAGGCGTGAATAGTCTGCGAAATCGACGCCACGCTTACGTTCGAGGCTTCGCGCCGTGATTCGCGCATGAGTGTGGAGGGCACTTAAGCTATAAGCTTCTTCTCAGTCACAAAATGTAGTAGCATTGTATTACTTTTACAAACAATATATTAATTATATTAATATTTTCTAATTACTTCATTCAGAACGTTATTATGTTCAATACTCTTTTTTTAAGAGGGGAAATGCTTTACGCATACCACCCGGCGCGGGGACGTGCCGGGATGCTTATGTGGGACTCCCTGTTGTGGGCTAATGAGACCCCAGGTTTACCCACTAAAACCCCTCTGTTGCCGCCTCGCTGCCAGGAACGCCGAAAACACGTTCAATACCTGCGTCAACTCAAGAAAGTAGACTAAAATTAGTCATTCGTTTTATCATCGAGCGAAGCTTTCATTCGATCATGGAAGATAATCTTATGGCTCTGTAATGATTCTCTAATTAAAAACATCTCTAAGCAATCTGGCGGTTCATAGTATGAAGACCCCGTACTAACTAATTCCTGAGTCGACGGATTTGCTCGGATGAAGTAAGCTTATCGCGTACTAAAATGTAGTAAAGTAATACTTTAATGTCTTGTGACAAATGCATTGAAACTAAAAATAGTTTATAAAAAAAATAGGTTAAAACCTATATATACTTCAATTGGAACATCTGTTTTTCCATCCACCATCTCGGTTCCCCTCAATATAAAAAAAGCGGCTAAGTGCGAGTCGGACTCGCCCATGAAGGGTTCCGCAGCAGCAACATAATAAAATTGTGGTCTACGATTTATGACGTATTAAAAAAAAATACTTACTAGATCTCGTTCAAACCAATTTTCGGTGGAAGTACATCATATATTTTCTTTTATTTTATCACTCTCTTATTTTAGAAGTGTCTCTCGCGCAAACTATTCAGTTTAGAAAAAAATGATATTAGAAACCTCAATATCATTTTTGAAGACCTATCCATAGATACTCCACACGTATGGGTTTAATGAAAAAAAAAATCAGTTTCAGTTCTATTTATGTATGGGGAACCCCCAAAATTTATTGTTTTTTTTTCTATTTTTTTGTGAAAATCTTAATGCGATTCACAAAATACAACTTACCAAGTTTCAACAGTATAGTTCCTACAGTTTCGGAAAAAAGTGGCTGTGACATGCGGACGGACAGACAGACAGACAGACAGACATGACGAATCCATAAGGGTTCCGTTTTTTGCCATTTGGCTACGGAACCCTAAAAATCCTAGCTAGAAGGCTTTGTTTTTCAAATGAGGTTCTAAGCCTCGTTCAATAAACATTTCAATGAAATAAGTACGAACAGTTATTTTTATATTTAACAATAAGGTATTTTCTTACTAGTCAAATCAGTTCCTTTTTTAGAACTGTCAAAACGATTTTTCCTAATATGGAATTTATATGAAACATTAGAACACACGAGCAAACTTCCTAAAATAGTTTTATCTACCATTTTGTACAATAACTACTTAGTTTTAGTTCCAAACTTGTTGCCTGTTAGGTATGTTCGCTGGAAGCAGAATCGAATGAAATGAAACAAATAGGGTATTTTCCTACTAGTCAAATCAGTTACTTTTTTAGAGCTGTCAAATCGATTTCCTAATATGGAATTTATATGAAACATTACATCGTGGCGTCACGGTCAACTCACCTACTTTTTATATTTCTATCCGATTTATTAAATAGAACTTGAGTTTAAAAATAACTCTATCTGTGTTTTTCTAATAATTATTTGGTGCTTTATTTCATGCATAGTGTAAAATAATTTATTTTAAATACAGTGTAATACCCTATTGCCGTTTCTTTTTCAAAATATAATTGATTACTTATTTATATTAAGTTACTAAATAGTATGAATTGTGTAAGCTATCGTTCTACGTTAGCCTAAAATAGATCTTGTAAGTTCCATGTTACGTATTTTTTGGCTAAACGTGTAACAAACTTATTTCTTCAGATTGAAAATATCCTCAGTCAACTTTATTTTTACAGAGGAGTGCGCAATTACACGTGGATTATTTCTATAAGGCTCACTTGCACCATCCTACTAACCCAGGGTTAAGCGGTTAAACCGTCAAACCAGTGTCAAATTGTACTGGTAACCATGATAACTCCAGGTTTAACCGGTTAACCCCGGGTTTGTGGAATGGTGCAAGTGGGCCTTATATACATATATTTATTACAGGTAAGTAGTTGTTGTGTTGTCTGAGTTCCAGGCACTTTCCAGTTCCATGTAATTAAACCAAATCAAACATTGGAGCCTATAACCGACAGTTTAATATTAATAATTAAATTCTCAATTGATATTAAAATTGGCTCTCTTGTGATTGCGTATATATTTTGAAGGATTGTTGTACTACTGTATATATTAACAAGCAATTCTGGCTAAGGAAGGTTATGGCTGTATATGATAAAATAGGTAGGGACGGCATGATCCGAACCTGAACCACTGCCAAACTTCGGTTTTGTAGGTTTTCCTTTCTGTGCGGTAGTACATACTATTATTTATTCTGTGATATTGTGAAGAAAAGGTTTTAAAAGAATGAAATAAAAACAAATAACATACCCATTCATTAGTAAAAGCAGGTAAAAGCAATGATTTCTATTATTTTTGTTTATTGCTTTCAATTTGGTATACAAAATAGGTAGGCGTAAGTATTAGTAGTAGGTGTAAGTCATTGACATAGATATCTAGAAACTGGCTTTGAATGAAGCATGACAGGGGCCAGAGGGCCTACCGCGAACTACGTTCGACGTGTTGCCTCCCTGTCACACTTATGTACGAATTAACAAGTGCGACAGAGAGGCAACACGTCGAACGTGGTTCGCGGTGGGCCCTCAGTACAGCGGTGTGAAACGGCTACAACGCAATTAGTTGATGAGTTCGCATCACGCGCGCTATTGGTCGCAACGTTGCGTTAGACTGCACGATTGGCTGGAATTCGTGAGTAACACCGCTGAACTAGTACCCCATTTTTAGTGCCCCATTAGCCCCTCCTTAGATATTATACGTCAATGGTGTAAAGTACTTGCAGCTTGAAGACTCATTTTGGAATTGTTCTTCTTTTTACCTTTGTTCACCTTTGTGTACAAAGCTGCATTAGTCTCGTATTTTAATTTGCTTGGTTTGTAACTTTATTAGTTTAAGTTAGTTCCCTTGTTCGGAAACAATCTTGGAAACAGTCCTGTCCTACTTAATTTTCTCTCCTTACTTTCAAATAAAATTAAGGTAAATAATTGCATGAGTCAATGGAATTATCGCTATGCAATCTACAAAAGTATCCTTCACATAAAGATAACATTTGTTTTGGATCCGTCGCATCATTTTTATTTGACTTCATAATACGATTTCGGAAAGTTCCGTGACAGAAGTCAACACATTTTTGCGTAGGCATGATGACGATTCTTATTTTGCATGAATATTGTTTTTAGTACCCTTCATTTGAATATCAATTTATATTCCTTTATATATAAAGAGATAGCACCAGGCTCGTGTTTGAAAGGTTGTTTCGACAAGCCTTGCAAGTTCAAGGGAAACAAATATATGAATTTAAAACAATAGTATTGATTCTCGGATCTTTTTTGGGGATGTGGATGGCCAAAGTTTATTAAATTGGTCAGTGTTGACGGGCTAGTTATGGTTCGAGGTTTATTTCACTAATCCCTCAAAATTTCCAATAAATTACTATCAAACATATATCAAACATAAGATGGGTAGCATTAAATTGCTGTAAAACACTTTTTTTACTAAACGAAAGAAAGTTTCTAAGAAGCATTCCTTTTTTGTTACCAAATGTGTAAGGAAATCTGGTAACAAAACAGGAAAGTTTTATAATAACTTTCTGGGACATTTTGGGAAATGTGGTGGAAGTTGTTCAGCTTCATGTACTTTACCAGTAGGTATACACCAATTTTTATAGAAATCTAAGGCGGTTGTCACACTGCCGCTGCGTCTCGTTGCGAGACGCGGAGCAACGGACTCGCATGCGGAGACAACGCACCAACGTTCGAGTTTTCTCCGCATCTCCGTCCGGAGCTGCGATGCGTTTTCACATTCGAACGTTAAGGTGAAAACAGTTCCTATTTGTCGATAAAATGGAAACGGAACTTATTCAGGACGCTGCGGTGATACTTTCAGTTTGTTTTTTGTACAATCGAGTCATAAAACGCAGAAGACCCTGCATGGGTACATCCCTATTTACAAACTAGACCTATAAATAGGTCTTTTGCTAGAGATTACCAAGATTTAAGGCAACACGAAGAAAAATTTTTTTTATGCACCCGTAGTCCCGTATCTCAACCTCGTCATTTGATTATTTGCTAAGCAAAATATTCGTCGCATTTAATATTCCAAATTGCTGGACGACTCTCAATTTCAAAAATAAACTTATCGACGTCGATATACTTGATATCCATTGCACCTACGTCCTTCTTGCACTAAAATCCGTACGGCACTGCGGAGCTCGGTGTGACATACCCTGCGGCACGCACCGCGTCTCCGTCCGAGCGCGCGAGTCGCCGTGCGTCTCGCTCCTCCGTGCGTCGACGCGGAGCCAGTGTGGCGTACCATGCGTTTTTTCTATACAAAATCAAGATTCTACATACAAAGTTAAAAAACGCATTAACGGACGCCGCTGCGAGATGCGGAGCAGTGTGACGACCGCCTAAGATGTGATCGAAATGTACAAACTTTTTGATAAGTGCTCAGGTACCTATTAAATTTGATTCTCACTAGAGTGCTCATTCGCTTTGAACGTCGGACTTGTACAGTGTACACGTACACGAGTATGTATATTAATAGCAATTTAATTCGGCAGAATATTACCGACGACCCTCTGATGTCGCAACATAAATTGACATTGCCGAACTTGTCGCGTAGGTGGTAGGTACCTTCGATTTTACATTAATAAATCGGCATTTAAAGCTGAAAGCTACGAACAAGGTTATCAGCTTTATGAATACTTTATCCACATACCCACCCACATAAATGTACACGTAAGTCTAATACGTGCAGCAATAAACTAAATCAGATATAACATTTATCTGTGTAATCATTAATTACGGTGCCTATCTCGTCGCATAATAATTGATTATCCTAATGTTATGTTACGCATAAAACTCTTTTTGTATAATTTTTCTACAGCTAAACCAAAATGAGGCGATCTAATAACCTTTCCTTAGAACATTTAGTAACTGGAGATGCCTTGTCTGTCATTTTCTGTACCTACAAAACAATCTGCCGATTTATGTGGGGGAGGGGCACGTCAAATGTATGGCTATTTTGTACGTAACGTTTTCACAATTGTGTAAGGTTTTCGGCAGAGGGGTAAGCTCTTGTAGGTGACTTCAGTACCATTTATTTATTTTTCTTCTTAGGCTAGGTCATTTATAACATGAATATAAAAGTAAAATACCAAAACACATAAAAAACAATAAAAAATAAGTATAAACACATTATAAAAAACCTAACCTAGGGTGCCGCCAGCAGCGGGGCAGGGCCCAAGCTGCCGGTGGTCAGGGCCGCAGAGAGAGGAACCGGCGGACTATCCGCGCCGTGTCCAAGATCACCGCCTTCTGCATCTCTTCAGTTATTATGAAATGCTCTACGACTATTTTTAATTACCTGTGATATTAATTTTTCACTCCTCCTTACAAAAGAAGGTGTCATGCAACAACCTGCCTAGCGGTGCCTGCTAGGCAATAATGGGTAAACCATAGAGACAACATTAGAGTCATAACACTCATAATCATCTAAAATTACGAATTCTAATTTTACGGAAGATGCGTTATAATTAAGTTTGCTCGCGCTCAACACTAGGACGTCACTTCCTCCGCGTGAAATGTTCAGAAGCTGCGGTTTAAGCGTTATAATACTTAGTACCAGTGGCGTAGCTAGGGGGGGGGGGCGGCGGGGGCGGTCCGCCCCGGGTGTCACCCATTTAGGGGTGACAACCGACCGTGAACATCAGTAGTGCCACTTATAAAAATTCGTAAAATGAAAGCGATGGAGTAATCCTGACCTATTTAACAAAAATTACAATTACTCTTTTTAAATATATTTTACAATTTTGATTGAAATTTGGGGTGACACCCACAATTTCCGCACCGGGTGCCACCCATGCTAGCTACGCCACTGCATAGTACATATATCTTCATTCTGCCTTGACTCTTGACTCTAGTCCTCAATTAGCGTATTACCCGTCACGTCTAGTTGGTGTAAATGTAAGGATTACATAAACGTAGCATCAATCACACGGCTAACTACCACGTCGGATACATGCAGTCGCCTCACTTTGCATGATGGATCTATACTGACACAGACTACTTTCTATAAAGACTTTCAATGACATAATAGACTTTATTACCTAAGTCGTTACCCAACGGTTGTCTGGAAGAGCTTTTAAGCGATAGGACCGCCTCTTGTTACCTCTATCCAACTGTCTTTATTTGTTTCAGTACTTGTTTTTAAACTGTGTGAGAAGTGCAATAATACAAATAAGAGTTTAAAATTCAGAAGTCGAACGCTATCCTAATTAATTTATAATTATAATATCATAAGTCATTACGAGTATTAGTGCCTGCGAAGGCGTGACGCCCATCTTCGATCGATATTTCTGAGACTTCGCTAATGAAACGCCGTCTGGCTGTAAAATATTGTAAACACAACTTTGTATGACGTTATTATTTACTGGTCTCTAATACAGAATACTATCTAGGTATATTTACTTTGAGAAACTCAAACCGGAGAGAATTGGTTTGGAAGGATGTGCATTATTGTAAAGGTATATGATTTAAAGTTTAAGGGAACCTTGAGACTATGTATTACATCTTATGTCTCTACATCTTCAGACTATAATTATGTTTCACTGACAAATCAAAATCATATATTTTTCGATTTTTAAAAACCGGGCAAGTGCGAGTCGGACTCGCGCACGAAGGGTTCCGTACCATAATGCAAAAAAAGGCAAAAAAAAACGGTCACCCATCCAAGTACTGACCTCGCCCGACGTTGCTTAACTTCGGTCAAAAATCACGTTTGTTGTATGGGAGCCCCACTTAAATCTTTATTTTATTCTGTTTTAGTATTTGTTGTTATAGCGGCAACAGAAATACATCATCTGTGAAAATTTCAACTGTCTATCACGGTTTGTGAGATACAGCCTGGTGACAGACGGACGGACGGACGGACGGACAGCAGAGTCTTAGTAATAGGGTCCCGTTTTACCCTTTGGGTACGGAACCCTAAAAACGATAGGCACTATGGATTTCATGGAGTTTAATGGCCTCCTATCCTAATCGATAGCCCCGCCTCCGAAGCATGAGATCCCGGGTTCGAATCCTGATAAGGGTATTTATTTGTGTGTTCAATATGTTCATCACGAATATTGATTCCTGAGTTATGCATGTTATCTAAGTAGGTATGTATTTATCTATTGTATTGTATATGTACCTATTTAGGCGACGATTTACGTACGTATATAGGTATACCATTGCCTAGTACCCATAGTACAACCATTGCTTAGTTTTGGACTAGATCGATCTGTGAAAGATTGTCCCCAAAAATATTTATATTTATTTGTTATTTTTACATACCTATATGAAACAGATAATTATGTAACATTAACAAGGAAATTGACAGTCACATCGGCCGCTCAATACTGTAATAGATAATGTTGCAACAGTAATACACTAGTATTACCTATATGACCTAATACTGCTTGTCGGTTGGCAAGATCCCATTAGGCTTAATGCAACACCCATCTACTCGTAGGCTAACGTAGGGATATATATCTAAATCGTGTACTTTGTCTAATTAGTCATAAATGAAGGCATTCAATGCGCTTTGACTATTCAGTATTTTCATTAATTAGTGCCTGTGAGATTTCATATTATATGAACGACAGACGTACTTAATAATTAATGTCACAGCCATAGTGTAAATTTAATTCGATAGCGTGACGTGCGTTTTCGTCATATCTATTTTTGTATAGGATTTTAACAGCTCCCTAATTGGGACGTTTTGGAAACTCAAAAACCCCTACAAAACGCAAAAGGGTACGCCACGTGACGCTATCGAATGAAATTTACACTATAGGGGTACAGGTTGATTGACGTTTCCATTAAGAAAGACGAGTGTAAAAAAATATTTAGTACTATAAATAATAGTACCCAAATAATAAAGCAAGATTAAAATAATAGTATATCTTACATGGGATGAATTGGGCAACTTTTATATACCGCGTGGGATTAATTATTTATCCGTTTATTTTATACTTTATAGCACATCAAAAAAGGTACAAATGGCAAACTTAATGCCTCATGGCAGCTTTTACCTAAGACCTAACTGCATTTTTCCTTTTTGCACTAAACCAAGTTCAACCCTACCTTTTGCTCCGCCCAAGGCAAAGTCAATATGCTGTCATACTTAATAAAGACTTCCATTTTTAAAATACTCGTAAGTCCGGAACGGAAGGGAATTAACGTACCGGGATTTTTTTTTCCGTTCGATTTGCTTTGATGGGCGAGCGCTTCTTTAAAAAATAGACACGAATATTCACGTTAGCCGTTTCTAAGGTGCCCAGATATATATATGTATATATTCCATACGTGAATATTCGAGTCTATTTTAAAGAAGCGCTCAACCATCAAAGCAAATCGAACGGAAAATATTTCCCAGAACGTTATTAGTCGTATATATATATATATATATATATATATATATATATATGTGGCACTAAAGATAAGGGGGACTAGCAACGATGACAATCGGTTGATAAAAAACGCCCATCAAAAACTAAATAATGTATGGAAATAGTCATGTGTAAAACCTCCCAACTATAGTCAAAAATTAACTTTATTTTTATCGTTCAGATGGGTCTTTTACTGTATTTTTGTAGTTCTAATAAAAGGTATATATGTTTATAAATAGAAGAATAAACTCGGAGTAAACCAAAAGGAACATTGGTAGGTATTGATACTTACCTAATTTCCTTTTGAACTTCTGGACCATAGTTGCAGTATTGTACTATAGTTGGGAGGTGTTACGGTACTTTTCGTAGCATCTGTTATCCCGGTAGGTACATTTTGTCTTTTCGTTTGGCTTTTGTATCACAATGCCTAAGGTATAAAAAGTATTTATTCCTTGTTTTAAATGTGTTAGTTATACTTAACCATGAATAGAGTTTCCTTAATTGTCTATCTACCCTTATACTATATAGAAGTCTGCACTCTCCTTAATCGCTCGTTGTCATATACAAGAACAGTAAATTCATTTGAGTGCCTTATCTTTTCTTTTGTGGTCTTTGGAATCAATTTAAATAGGTATCTGCAAATTTGATTTCAAGAATATTTAATAGCTCGTCACGCTCGCTCTGCAGTTCAGTCAATATATAACTCTACATAATCTTGAAACCAAAGTTCTACCGAAACCTAGTTTTAATATCTTAGATACAATAAATGCCATTTCCTGGTGCAAAGGCTGTCCATTGCAATTCAACACGGTAACGCCACAGAATAATTACCTTTAAGCCCGTCCCCCCCACCCGTTAGCACAACCCCCATCCACCAGTACTTTCAGTATGTTGTGTAAGGCACCTTGACCTACAACTATGCCAAAATTCGCTCATACACGAATTATTTCCCCTGTGGGGCTGTTTTTGGTCTTCATTTGGTGGCCTATACAATATACAATATGGTTACAAGTGTCACAACAGTAGGACGGTTAGGCTGTCATTTGGCCAATCGAACTATCATTTTAGTAGATATAGACAGTACCTATAGGTAAAAGCTCACTTTAATTTCCTCTGTGTGACTGTAGTATATTTAAATGTAAAATAAATACAAGGACAATTGCAGACTTTAATTAAACAGCTCTCGAAAGCTTTAACGCCTCCACAATTCCTACCCTACCTAATGATAAATTGGAATTGTTCGCACACTTTTTAGGGCTCCGTAGTCAACCATAAAGTTTCGCCATGTCCTTCTGTCTGTCTGTCCGCGGTTCTGCTCAGTAATTGTTAGTGCTAGAAAGCTTCAATTTGGCATGAATACTTAAATTAAAAAAAAAACAACAGTTATACCTAAGTACGTGTCTGTCATTATTATAGTTAAGTTATATTTGTTTAACTATTTAGTAACAAGTTTGTACGGTATGTATGTCGTCGTTGCCTGCCTTGTTCAGTCTGTCCGTCGTGACTGGTCTAATTTTTGTCTTGTCATTGTCATGTCGAATTTTGAATTTAAATGTGAATGTCAGTCAACCAGTCAGTCGGTCTATGTTAGATCACCGCGGAGGTTGGAAGCCACGACAAAGTTGGAAAATGACAAACAATGTTTGTGCAGGTAGTATAGCAAACTAATAAACATAAATCATTAAACAGATTCTTTGAGGTGAGTAAAAAATGCCTCTTTTTCTTAACGTAAATTTAACAAGTGACGGCTTTATAATATGTATAATTTATGTTTCATCTCCCAAGTGCGATGAAAAACATTGTATGTTAACACCACGAGGGATATCAAAATTGTAAAGTTTAGTCGTAAAAATCCGCTCTTTCGACGATGCTAGAGTTTTATAACTCTTGCTAGCAATTCGGTAAACATTGTCGTTATTACCTACCGAGTTATTATCTGTATCTACTCTTCCGTGTTTCCGAAAGACGAATAACCGGCGCTAAATGCCAAGAGCCGGAACTCACGGCTTCCGGAATTAACGAGGCTATTCTTACCCTACATTCAAAGAAAAATACCAAGAATTTCGCGTTTCAATAGACGAGAATAATTTTTCGGTAAAATGGAGCGTTTTTAAATACCGGATTTTTTTTTTTTCAGCTGAAAGCTGGCTAGTGTACAAAAGTTTATTATTCAAGAACTGGATTCTTACAAAAGAATTAAGAAATATTATAAAATTATGAACTTTTATACTTACCTAATAAGTTATATTTTGCAATGCTATTCCAAATATGTATAGCCATACCATAAAAGAAATAAAAAACTTTATTTCATTATCTAAAAATATTAAAATTAGGTAGAATACGAGTATGTACCTATGACATTACCATATCTACCTATATATATAATAAGTACCAAAAAGCGGTAATCTTTTGACCACACAGCCGCAACCGTCAGTTTACTGTAATATGTAGGTTATATATAGGTATATGTAATGAGGAGGCAAACTGACATTTTATCAAGCCAGGTGGTTTTTCAAATATTGTAAACATTGTCCTTTTTCTTCAACCTAACCTAGGGTGCCGCCAGCAGCGGGGCAGGGCCCAAGCTGCCGGTGGTCAGGGCCGCAGAGAGAGGAACCGGCGGACTATCCGCGCCGTGTCCAAGATCACCGCCTTCTGCATCTCTTCAGTTATTATGAAATGCTCTACGACTATTTTTAATTACCTGTGATATTAATTTTTCACTCCTCCTTACAAAAGAAGGTGTCATGCAACAACCTGCCTAGCGGTGCCTGCTAGGCAATAATGGGTAAACCATAGAGACAACATTAGAGTCATAACACTCATAATCATCTAAAATTACGAATTCTAATTTTACGGAAGATGCGTTATAATTAAGTTTGCTCGCGCTCAACACTAGGACGTCACTTCCTCCGCGTGAAATGTTCAGAAGCTGCGGTTTAAGCGTTATAATACTTAGTACCAGTGGCGTAGCTAGGGGGGGGGGCGGCGGGGGCGGTCCGCCCCGGGTGTCACCCATTTAGGGGTGACACCCGACCGTGAACATCAGTAGTGCCACTTATAAAAATTCGTAAAATGAAAGCGATGGAGTAATCCTGACCTATTTAACAAAAATTACAATTACTCTTTTTAAATATATTTTACAATTTTGATTGAAATTTGGGGTGACATCCACAATTTCCGCACCGGGTGCCACCCATGCTAGCTACGCCACTGCATAGTACATATATCTTCATTCTGCCTTGACTCTTGACTCTAGTCCTCAATTAGCGTATTACCCGTCACGTCTAGTTGGTGTAAATGTAAGGATTACATAAACGTAGCATCAATCACACGGCTAACTACCACGTCGGATACATGCAGTCGCCTCACTTTGCATGATGGATCTATACTGACACAGACTACTTTCTATAAAGACTTTCAATGACATAATAGACTTTATTACCTAAGTCGTTACCCAACGGTTGTCTGGAAGAGCTTTTAAGCGATAGGACCGCCTCTTGTTACCTCTATCCAACTGTCTTTATTTGTTTCAGTACTTGTTTTTAAACTGTGTGAGAAGTGCAATAATACAAATAAGAGTTTAAAATTCAGAAGTCGAACGCTATCCTAATTAATTTATAATTATAATATCATAAGTCATTACGAGTATTAGTGCCTGCGAAGGCGTGACGCCCATCTTCGATCGATATTTCTGAGACTTCGCTAATGAAACGCCGTCTGGCTGTAAAATATTGTAAACACAACTTTGTATGACGTTATTATTTACTGGTCTCTAATACAGAATACTATCTAGGTATATTTACTTTGAGAAACTCAAACCGGAGAGAATTGGTTTGGAAGGATGTGCATTATTGTAAAGGTATATGATTTAAAGTTTAAGGGAACCTTGAGACTATGTATTACATCTTATGTCTCTACATCTTCAGACTATAATTATGTTTCACTGACAAATCAAAATCATATATTTTTCGATTTTTAAAAACCGGGCAAGTGCGAGTCGGACTCGCGCACGAAGGGTTCCGTACCATAATGCAAAAAAAGGCAAAAAAAAACGGTCACCCATCCAAGTACTGACCTCGCCCGACGTTGCTTAACTTCGGTCAAAAATCACGTTTGTTGTATGGGAGCCCCACTTAAATCTTTATTTTATTCTGTTTTAGTATTTGTTGTTATAGCGGCAACAGAAATACATCATCTGTGAAAATTTCAACTGTCTATCACGGTTTGTGAGATACAGCCTGGTGACAGACGGACGGACGGACGGACGGACAGCAGAGTCTTAGTAATAGGGTCCCGTTTTACCCTTTGGGTACGGAACCCTAAAAACGATAGGCACTATGGATTTCATGGAGTTTAATGGCCTCCTATCCTAATCGATAGCCCCGCCTCCGAAGCATGAGATCCCGGGTTCGAATCCTGATAAGGGTATTTATTTGTGTGTTCAATATGTTCATCACGAATATTGATTCCTGAGTTATGCATGTTATCTAAGTAGGTATGTATTTATCTATTGTATTGTATATGTACCTATTTAGGCGACGATTTACGTACGTATATAGGTATACCATTGCCTAGTACCCATAGTACAACCATTGCTTAGTTTTGGACTAGATCGATCTGTGAAAGATTGTCCCCAAAAATATTTATATTTATTTGTTATTTTTACATACCTACACTCTAAAAAATGAAGACCAACTAAGAGCAGTTTCTTCTTAGTTGACGTTAAGTTAATTACAACAATTACGATCTTATATAAATCAATGAAAGCTGATTACTTAAAACAATAAGTGTATCTGTGATTGAACTAATAAAGTAGGTATTGATTAATCCTAACAATTGTATACCTTGCATCTATTATTAACTTGTTGACATAATTATGTAACGTAGGTTGATTCAATAAATATCAAGCTTAGTTGATCTTACTAGGGTCAATTAGTTACCATAATTCTTTTTCATGTATATATTGAACAAGATCTTAGTTGGCTCAGTTACATAGCAATAGTAAGATCAATCAGAATTACCTTATTTGAAATGTCGAAGTCCTTGTTAGGCTCGTATGGAATCAAGATGCTTGATTACGACTATCAAAATATTGATAGGGCCAACCAAATTTTTTTTAGAGTGTATATGAAACAGATAATTATGTAACATTAACAAGGAAATTGACAGTCACATCGGCCGCTCAATACTGTAATAGATAATGTTGCAACAGTAATACACTAGTATTACCTATATGACCTAATACTGCTTGTCGGTTGGCAAGATCCCATTAGGCTTAATGCAACACCCATCTACTCGTAGGCTAACGTAGGGATATATATCTAAATCGTGTACTTTGTCTAATTAGTCATAAATGAAGGCATTCAATGCGCTTTGACTATTCAGTATTTTCATTAATTAGTGCCTGTGAGATTTCATATTATATGAACGACAGACGTACTTAATAATTAATGTCACAGCCATAGTGTAAATTTAATTCGATAGCGTGACGTGCGTTTTCGTCATATCTATTTTTGTATAGGATTTTAACAGCTCCCTAATTGGGACGTTTTGGAAACTCAAAAACCCCTACAAAACGCAAAAGGGTACGCCACGTGACGCTATCGAATGAAATTTACACTATAGGGGTACAGGTTGATTGACGTTTCCATTAAGAAAGACGAGTGTAAAAAAATATTTAGTACTATAAATAATAGTACCCAAATAATAAAGCAAGATTAAAATAATAGTATACCTTACATGGGATGAATTGGGCAACTTTTATATACCGCGTGGGATTAATTATTTATCCGTTTATTTTATACTTTATAGCACATCAAAAAAGGTACAAATGGCAAACTTAATGCCTCATGGCAGCTTTTACCTAAGACCTAACTGCATTTTTCCTTTTTGCACTAAACCAAGTTCAACCCTACCTTTTGCTCCGCCCAAGGCAAAGTCAATATGCTGTCATACTTAATAAAGACTTCCATTTTTAAAATACTCGTAAGTCCGGAACGGAAGGGAATTAACGTACCGGGATTTTTTTTTCCGTTCGATTTGCTTTGATGGGCGAGCGCTTCTTTAAAAAATAGACACGAATATTCACGTTAGCCGTTTCTAAGGTGCCCAGATATATATATGTATATATTCCATACGTGAATATTCGAGTCTATTTTAAAGAAGCGCTCAACCATCAAAGCAAATCGAACGGAAAACATTTCCCAGAACGTTATTCGTCGTATATATATGTGGGACTAAAGATAAGGGGGACTAGCAACGATGACAATCGGTTGATAAAAAACGCCCATCAAAAACTAAATAATGTATGGAAATAGACATGTGTAAAACCTCACAACTATAGTCAAAAATTAACTTTATTTTTATCGTTCAGATGGGTCTTTTACTGTATTTTTTGTAGTTCTAATAAAAGGTATATATGTTTATAAATAGAAGAATAAACTCGGAGTAAACCAAAAGGAACATTGGTAGGTATTGATACATACCTAATTTCCTTTTGAACTTCTGGACCATAGTTGCAGTATTGTACTATAGTTGGGAGGTGTTACGGTACTTTTCGTAGCATCTGTTATCCCGGTAGGTACATTTTGTCTTTTCGTTTGGCTTTTGTCAATGCCTAAGGTATAAAAAGTATTTATTCCTTGTTTTAAATGTGTTAGTTATACTTAGTTAATAGAGTTTCCTTAATTGTCTATCTAACCTTATACTGTATAGCAGTCTGCACGCTCCTTAATCGCTCGTTGTCATATACAAGAACAATAAATTCATTTGAGTGCCTTATCTTTTCTTTTGTGGTCTTTGGAATCAATTTAAATAGGTATCTACAAATTTGATTTCAAGAATATTTAATAGCTCGTCACGCTCGCTCTGCAGTTCAGTCAATATATAACTCTACATAATCTTGAAACCAAAGTTCTACCGAAACCTAGTTTTAATATCTTAGATACAATAAATGCCATTTCCTGGTGCAAAGGCTGTCCATTGCAATTCAACACGGTAACGCCACAGAATAATTACCTTTAAGCCCGTCCCCCCCACCCGTTAGCACAACCCCCATCCACCAGTACTTTCAGTATGTTGTGTAAGGCACCTTGACCTACAACTATGCCAAAATTCGCTCATACACGAATTATTTCCCCTGTGGGGCTGTTTTTGGTCTTCATTTGGTGGCCTATACAATATACAATATGGTTACAAGTGTCACAACAGTAGGACGGTTAGGCTGTCATTTGGCCAATCGAACTATCATTTTAGTAGATATAGACAGTACCTATAGGTAAAAGCTCACTTTAATTTCCTCTGTGTGACTGTAGTATATTTAAATGTAAAATAAATACAAGGACAATTGCAGACTTTAATTAAACAGCTCTCGAAAGCTTTAACGCCTCCACAATTCCTACCCTACCTAATGATAAATTGGAATTGTTCGCACACTTTTTAGGGCTCCGTAGTCAACCATAAAGTTTCGCCATGTCCTTCTGTCTGTCTGTCCGCGGTTCTGCTCAGTAATTGTTAGTGCTAGAAAGCTGCAATTTGGCATGAATACTTAAATTAAAAAAAAAACAACAGTTATACCTAAGTACGTGTCTGTCATTATTATAGTTAAGTTATATTTGTTTAACTATTTAGTAACAAGTTTGTACGGTATGTATGTCGTCGTTGCCTGCCTTGTTCAGTCTGTCTGTCGTGACTGGTCTAATTTTTGTCTTGTCATTGTCATGTCGAATTTTGAATTTAAATGTGAATGTCAGTCAACCAGTCAGTCGGTCTATGTTAGATCACCGCGGAGGTTGGAAGCCACGACAAAGTTGGAAAATGACAAACAATGTTTGTGCAGGTAGTATAGCAAACTAATAAACATAAATCATTAAACAGATTCTTTGAGGTGAGTAAAAAATGCCTCTTTTTCTTAACGTAAATTTAACAAGTGACGGCTTTATAATATGTATAATTTATGTTTCATCTCCCAAGTGCGATGAAAAACATTGTATGTTAACACCACGAGGGATATCAAAATTGTAAAGTTTAGTCGTAAAAATCCGCTCTTTCGACGATGCTAGAGTTTTATAACTCTTGCTAGCAATTCGGTAAACATTGTCGTTATTACCTACCGAGTTATTATCTGTATCTACTCTTCCGTGTTTCCGAAAGACGAATAACCGGCGCTAAATGCCAAGAGCCGGAACTCACGGCTTCCGGAATTAACGAGGCTATTCTTACCCTACATTCAAAGAAAAATACCAAGAATTTCGCGTTTCAATAGACGAGAATAATTTTTCGGTAAAATGGAGCGTTTTTAAATACCGGAATTTTTTTTTTTCAGCTGAAAGCTGGCTAGTGTACAAAAGTTTATTATTCAAGAACTGGATTCTTACAAAAGAATTAAGAAATATTATAAAATTATGAACTTTTATACTTACCTAATAAGTTATATTTTGCAATGCTATTCCAAATATGTATAGCCATACCATAAAATAAATAAAAAACTTTATTTCATTATCTAAAAATATTAAAATTAGGTAGAATACGAGTATGTACCTATGACATTACCATATCTACCTATATATATAATAAGTACTAAAAAGCGGTAATCTTTTGACCACACAGCCGCAACCGTCAGTTTACTGTAATATGTAGGTTATATATAGGTATATGTAATGAGGAGGCAAACTGACATTTTATCAAGCCAGGTGGTTTTTCAAATATTGTAAACATTGTCCTTTTTCTTCAAAATACTGCAATGTTGTGCGACAAATTGTGGAAATATAGCATCTACCTTTTTTCCCCAAGGACCCGATATGCATAAATTGGTGAGAAAAAGCTTTGAGTATCATAAACTAAAGCAAATGACAAAGACCGTTTTTATATGCTGCATTTTAAGGAAGATAAATATTTTGGAAAGATAAATTACACACGTAAGCTAAGTTTTAATGAAGTAGTACACAATTTAGGGCATAATGGCTTGGCCACACATGCTGTACTCCATACGCACCACGACTTTGTCTACCTATCTGATGTGTCGAGGGCGGGCGTATATAAAACGCCTTCTTGTATATGCAGGTGATCCAGGTATACACCAAAGCTTTGTTTTCGATCGAACAATTGTAATATAAGAGGAGAAACAGCACGTGAGCCTTCGAAAATTTTAATAAACGGTAAAATACACAAGATAACCTTAAATATATGAAGTGATTATCTTTGTATCAAATCAGCCTTTTTCCACCAACTGTAGCATTTCTCCTTAGAAGCTCGGTTTGCAGTTCCCGTACAGTCATAAATGAAGACATTTTATTTTAATAATCGCAAGTATTACTGAAAAATTCGCAGTTGACAACAAAACGTAAAGAAAGCCGTGAGCACAGTGGTGACTTATGTCCTAACCTTTCCCTTTAATAGCCCTTCAACGTGCACACTAGCGCCACAGCTAAATAATCGTAATTATTTAAATTACCGAAAGATATTTTTTTTTTCATATTGATATTGAAAAAAGGGGGCCGCTATACAGGGTGAAATTTAAATCACTGGCCATATTCATTCCCGGCACTAGGTTACACTTAAGGAATCTATTTAGCGAAAAAAAAGGATACATTTTTTTTATATTTCATTTTTCAATTTTTAAATATTTTCCACGAGTCGTGGTCACCCTATTACCACAAATGTAAACAAACCTAATAGTAGGTTTTAACAACAACATCAGCAAAACCCTTATCTGACCTTCACTAAACCTTATAATCGTTGCAATAGGGTCCACCCAGTTAGTGTTGGCGATGGTAGGCAAGTTTATCAATTTCGAGGGTAGTCTAAACTAAACCATTCCGCGCTAGCGGTAAACATAACGGTAAGCATAAATGATTAGTCACTCGTCACTCGCCAACCTTAAAATAATAATCGCGCGCGTACTAAGGTAAAAAAAAATGTTTTCGAACCGGGAATATTACGAAGTGGTACGGTGTTATTTATTAAGTGGTGAGTGTTGACGTGGTGCACAAAGATTATACGAAATGGAATCCGTTCCACGCCTTCGCAGACAAGGATTGAATCCAAGAGTACCATCTCGTGGGACTTTCGTTAATTGCGTCGATTTTTAATCAAATGCACGTAAGTTGATTCAATTTTTTAAATACGCCTGAATGCAAAGATTCCTGACCTAGTTTTTACTCATTGTTTTTAAGCCACGGACGTTTTGTTAATAATCATTAGTCAGAAATAACATTTTAGATTAAAAATGGGTTTTGACGGTTCTAAGCCCGTTAAAGTATGAAAGGAAAAATTAGCAACTTATGTAGGTAATCTCACTGCAATAGGGTTCATAATTGGTGACGCGATTGCAAACAGCGGGAGGGGCGGGGTGTCAATGACCTTAACTGATAAGAGAGAAGCGGGTGTAGTGGGTAGTTGTCGGTTCACCATAACGTACGAGATTTTTAGGACAACTTGATGATGAGTTATTTCGAAAAAAATGTACTGAGCGGTATTAAAAGAAAAAACACGTGTTTAATATTTTTTCGAGTTCTTTCGGTTGTTTCAATTTGGCCAGTGAATTAAATTTCACCCTGTATTGTGCATATGAGTAACTTTTGAATACATCAAACTAGTTTTTATGTTGCTGGTTTCGTCAATCTAGGAACTCAAAACAAAAACGGCCGTTTTAACTTTGGACGCATAAATTGACAAATCCAGCAACATAAAAACTAGTTTGATGTATTCAAAAGTTACTTAAATACACAATACAGTCCGTAGCGGCCCCCTTTTTTCAATATCTTTCGTTTTTAAATAATTACGATTATTTAGCTGTGGCGCTAGTGTGCACGTTGAAGGGCTTTTAAGAATGAAGATGAGAAGATGAATGAATGAAGGTAAGAATGAATTATATACATAGTAACAAAGCTCAACAGGTGTTGACGAAGGCACGAGGTAGAAGCGCCATTCGCCTCACGCACAGATTGCTATTCCAGGCACGGTTTCATTTACATTTACTTCAATTTAGAAACACCGACTAGAATTTTTTATTGGATTCATTTCGTAAAAAGCGATTTAAATGTGACAAAGCTTTTTAAATGGCACAAGTCGCTCTTATATGCATGGCGCAAGTATGTTATACGATCTACGTACTTAAGTATTCATTCAAGATAACAAACGCTCTATTTGCATTGTTTTTTAACTAATACGTATTTAATTAAGTTGTAAGCAGTAAAAGAGAAATGTAAGTTACTTTAAGTCCTACCCAAAGGTGTCTTTCAGCCCTACGAATGCCATATCGCATCAGAAACGATAATCATAATTAAAAACTTTTTGTAACACACACTTTCTGTCCTGAGTGTACTCATATGTATGTCTATAAGTACTTCTCGAGATCTTCCTAATGAACCTAAATTCTATGTTTTTGTGTTCTTCCATCGAGTATTTCCTTTGGCTACCTTCCGACTGCATGTTAACACATTGCATTGTCAATGGAATGACGGGGGGTACTTACTCCAAATTTGATCTGTTACGTGATTGCCAACTTTTTAATTTTGCCTACATTTCGAAGAGTTAGTATAACTATGTTCATTTTGACTACTTTTCAACTCCTCTATACTGATAGTTACATTTCGCCATCTTTACCATTTGGCCAACTTTTAACCTTCCTCATATGATTTGATTATTTTTGCCGAATAATAAACTTGCCCATATATTTTTTTCTCACATTGCAATATTATTGTACAGGCCATAACAAACGTGTTATACATATAGGTAATTAATAAATTTGAATATAGTTTTTGTACATGAGTATAATAACTTTAAAAGGCTGTCTAAAGTTCGATTATTCAATAAATTTTAAAGTTTTTTAACTTTTTAAGACACAAATATAACATAAAGATAAATATGTTATTTTATTTACGTAGCAGGAGAAATATAATATGTATTTTATGTTTTATTGGTAAATAAATAATCGTCAATAAATTTAATTTTGTCATTTCACTTTTATCTACGACTGTCTATAGATTGACAAACAGAGACTGTTAATGGGTCAATTTAATAACATTGGCAAATAAGGAAAAATAAAGTTAAATGACATAAAGTTGGCGAAATGTAACTATCAGTATAGAGGAGTTGAAAAGTAGCCAAAATGAACATACTTGTACTAACTCTTCGAAATGTAGGCAAAATTAAAAAGTTGGCAACCACGTAACAGATCCAAATTTCAACTGAATCAGATAAAAAAGAAGTAAATAACAAAGGAAGTAGCTCAAGTTACTAGATGAAACATTTAAACAATATAAGAAAGTGCACAGTGAAGCTAAATAAAAGCTAAACAAATCCCTCAAAATCCCTCCCCTTGTTGATTTTTTTATCAGTGTTACAAATTTATCTAATCTGTATCGTGTCTTGTGAATTTATCTAATACTTACCTGATAATGATTAACTAAAACAAACAGTGGAGTGAAAGATATATGTATCAAAGACTACAGACTTTTTTGGGTTCCTATTATCTATTTGCTCAGCCTACACACTTTTCAATGACACTTTTCCGTTTACCGCTGTATTGATTCAGTAATAAAGCTATTCTGCAGTGTTTTATCATGGCCCATAACTTTTGCCAAATAAAGACGCAATTTGGTGGTATTTATTAGCCATTTGGCAATATTTCGGGTAGGTTAGTACCTACTCCGGGGCGCGGCGCACTCCATTAAAGTTATCGTTTCTTTACTTTTCATACCTCCTATTTAACTGTTTAGAGATTGCAAAATCAACCTTATGAATAGCTGAATAAAATTTCCATTGCGAAATCATATAGGTACCTAGTGGATAAATAACTATGTTATGTTTATTTATGTCGTCATTGAGAAGTTGAGTAACGTAACTCATTTTAGAACTTTCAGTGATTCGTGGTAAATGTTGTTACTACGTTTTAGACACAAAGCTTAATTAGCTCTCAGAAAATTCCGACTCAGGACAAAGATTAATTAAATTATAAATGTCCATAATATGCAAAATTATACTATTAACCTTTATATTTACGTGTACGGCACCTGCCCACTTAATTATTGCTCAAATTCTACGGCTTTCAAATAATTGTAAAGTTCAATATGATTATACATTTACGATTAGGTCCTTAAAAAGGTTCACTTTGTATGCAAATAAGTACTATGCAGGTTTTCATTGCTCTTGACTGTTGTAAATCTCTTTCGAAACTATAGTTGTTTTTTTAGCATTAGAAAGAACTCCACAGAAGCAAGCGTGCAGTTTTTATCAGGCTCTTTAATTGTTAATAATTATTGAATTATCTAATGTAGCATGGTCATTTGGTCAATACATATAATTTACTTTTCACCACACCAGCTCGGAAAGGCTTACTTTGCACTTCAAAAACTGATAGCAAAGT
Organism: Cydia fagiglandana; assembly: GCF_963556715.1. Classification (NCBI taxonomy): domain Eukaryota; kingdom Metazoa; phylum Arthropoda; class Insecta; order Lepidoptera; family Tortricidae; genus Cydia; species Cydia fagiglandana. Next base: position 9,671,941 of record NC_085947.1, read on the forward strand.
TGCATTTTATTCACATGTGAGGCAAAGTAATCAAATGCAAATTTTGAGTTGTTTTCTTATGTTTGGTGGCAGAATTGCCTTTTAAATGATGATTTTGGATGTCAAATATTTAATAACATTCATTTGGATTTGATTTCATTTGATTTTGTTTGATATTTTACATTTAATATTTGTTTCGGGTTGGCGTGGTGAAAAATGTTGTGTTTCACTCGGGGGCAAATTTTGTTTAACCCTCGTGCTTTGAAACCCTCGCAACGCTCAAGATTCCATTTTTCGAACCACTCGCTACGCTCGTGGTTCAATTTTGGAATCTTTCGCTTGCTCGGGTATCAATATTAGCACGAGCGGTTAAACAACAACTTTGCCCCCTTGTAAAACAAATAACTATTAAATTATTACCGCTATAAGTGCCGGATTTGGAACCACAAGTTTACTTCTGCGAAGTTCTTTCTAATGCTAAAAACGGACTATAGATGAAGCGTATTTAAGTAAGTATAATGCGTCAATTTAGGGCTTGTGCGCTAATCACGCGAGGTTCGAAAGAGGAGGTTGGGGTCGCGAAAAAATCACCACAAATCACGTTGGGGGAGGGGGGTATTTACTTTTTAAATAATACCATGAGAGAGAAACTTCCGGTTTCGGACACATTCGTGTACCTTACTTTTAAAGTGAATTTTCGATTATATGCAGCAGGCGTATTAAGATGGCTTTATCCACGTGATAAAATAACTGTCACTCTGCGGGATGGTAAGTGATTTTTTATTTATTTATTGTTTATTAAGAAACAAACGGTTGTATACGAGTAAGTAGGTAGTTTTTTTACTCCGCTTGTATTCATGGTGATTTAGATATTAGTTTTATTCCTGCTCCTCACATTGGCCTCCAAAACTTAACTGAAAATACCTATATAAACATAGGTACTATTTTTATTAATGTCAAAAAAATTGTTACACAAAAAAAAATACAATAAAAAAATATTTTGCGTCATAGCAATGTACAACATAATCTTTGCTTTTCGGTTATGCAGTCTGGTTGATTTAATTGGCTACAATTTTTGGGCTATGATTTACGTACCTAAATTTCATCGGCGAAAGCGGTCATTCACAAGTCGAATATTACGCTTACGAGTATTTTAAGTACTATAAGTAGGTACGTCAATCCTCGTAGCGTTAGACCAAGAATAGTCTGCAGCGATTTCCATAGCCACGCAGTGCACGTGTTATTTTAAACGTCAAACTTCTATAAAATTGTGACGTATAAATAACACTTGCACTGCGTGGGCTATCAAAATCGCTGCAGACTTTTCTTAGTCTAACTCTACCTATTTATTTATTTCACAGTGTATTTGCGCATATACGTATAGAACTATAGTATAAAAACTCTACGCTCCACCAATGCGGACGCGTAGCAAACGCCGGTGCGCATAGGGTTTCAATTTAATGATAATGAATCGGTCGCTCGTATAGGATTAAAAAAATACTCTATTGCACTTTTCCAAACGACCACGGGCTTAATTGAACAACTGGAATTCAGGAGGAAAGTAATCAAAATTTATTTCCCACGGAAAACTTTTACGATCTGACAAATAGTGCGCTTCCTTGATTAAATACGTTTGGTCAGAGACAGGTCAATTAAGCAACTGTCAAGGGTTTATTTACGTATAGTAAGTTACCTCACGCAGCAGGTTTAATGCGAGTTATAGCACAGAACAAATAATAGTACTAGGTACAAAAGACTCACTCTCTAACAAAACGCGTCTGTCACGATCAGCACAGATATGGCCGCTAGGTGGCGACAGCGCCACGCGCGGCTTATGGCAAACCCCAAAATTGGGGTCGAACGGATGTGCTTTTAGCTACCTGTAGCAAAGCGACGAAATCGCGGAGTGAGCCACGCCTGGTTATAGTGTAGTTGTTATAGCTTTTTTAATTATTACTCAGCCATACGAACCTAGTTGGTTACAAGTCAAAAATATTTGTAACTATAAAATTATTAATAATATAATTATGAAAACGTTTCATTCAGGCCAAGAGCCCATAAAGTTGTTACAAAAGCCTTGCAAACTATAAAAACTTCGCAAGTGTGATCAAAAACATTGTTTGTGCACAAACAGGAGAATTAAAATTGATAACTCGAGCGAGCTATAAAAATCCTCTGACGACCGGCCATCGCATTTCTATTTACTCTAACAATTTTGGAAACACTTCTATTATTGTAAGTTTTTTTTACCTTAATATCATGGTACTAAGCTTTTATTAGGATCGTTTTGTTGAATACCTAATTACTTACAATCTGTGAAAGTCACGGAAGAATGAATGAGCGCGCCGCGCTGTGAAAGTTCATGAAACACAGAACAGACAGGAAGTCGTCAGTCTTTATTATTTACTTGTCTCTGGTCTAGCTTTGTTATTGTTTTTATTAGATAATGACTTCTATCGTAAATCAGCTAGCGCAAATATTTTTGGCAATATTATAATTTTAAGGTATATTTCTAAGGTATATTTTCCACTGTTCTAATTAATTAAAATAACGAACAATGTAATTATAACTATACTAATTACATTCGGCACCTATAATAGGATTAGAGGGATTAATTCATGTTGATATTCTATTTCATATTATTATTTTGGGACATCATTAATTTTGTATTGGATGAGTGGAGGTGTGATTTAGATTACTGAAGAGATAAATCAGATAAATGAGTCTATTTTAAGTAAGTACGATGCTTTTTCTTGTCTTTATACTAGGTAATTCTATGTGTGGTTCAACTGCAAAACATAAGACATAAGCCAAACTATTTAATGATGGTTCAAAAATGGGACTTGCGAACTTTACTGTGTTACGCCGTCCTGCAGGTTGTAACAACACAAAATTGGTTTTAGGATATTCATAGAAATATTATTTATTTACTTATTACTTAAGTTCACGTAAAAGTAAGTATTTTACAATTAAGTAGGTATGCTCAATGAGTTCGGCGAATTATTATTTTCAGTGCTCCTGATGGAACGTTAAGTTTTAATAAATGCTGACACATTTATGATAATGAGTGCAACGAAACTACACAGTTACTTTACTATGCTCTTCTTATTACATACTGATGACAGTTGTCTAGCAAGCCACTTGAAATATGCATATTTTACCGTCGTTGTGACCGAAATCAGATAATGTTTGACAATGACAAGTTAGCCAATTTATATTGAAGAAGAATAAGGGTAAGTATGTATATAGTTGAAATGCCTGGGTAGAGCTTTAAGGATTCGAACGCGGCAAGCGTGGCCTCGAGGCTGAAGCCTCTCGAGCAACTAGCACTAATGATTATTAATCGATTAGGTACATTAGCTTTCCCAAATAACCAGTATTATAGCGGGTAGTTATACAATTATAGACCGACAGCTTAACTTAGAAACAAGAAATTATAGAAGCCACCGTGAATAACACTATACCTGCGTCGTGCGTTGATTTAGAGAGCTATCGCCTTTTGTTCGTCGTATTTTACTGGTATTATAAACGTCAAACTTGTATGAAATTATGACGTATGCGTGGGCTATCAAAATCGCTGCAGACGTTTCTTGGTCTAACTTTATCTTTATGGGTTTCGTCTAGACACCGGTGAGTCTCGATATTGCCGAAAATCCTCACAAACTGTTGAGTCACTGCCGGTTCCAGCCAAGTTCCGAAAAGATACCGCATGCAACTGAAAAATGTGGTCTTTTGAATTTATACAGTGTCTTTAGCCATTGGGCAAAACCTGAAATTGGACGTAGGGTTACTTCTCAGGATTACTCTAACGTTAATATTTTATAAGTAGAACAAAAGAAAAAAAAATACAAACAAAAGTTATTTTCAATAATTGACAACAAAAAGAAACATACTTTTTATTACTACTATTAATTATTGGTAGTGTATTTCGAAAATTAACATTTCCTAATCATTATATTCACTATCTTGATCCGAGTCTAGATGCCTTCTTCAAGGAGTTTAAAATATCTAGGAAATATCTGACGTCGAAACGATTCTCGGTTGAAGACTCGCTCATTGGCGACATCAAAAAGTAAGTAAAGTGTATGGCGACATCGCATTTCAGACTTCTACGAGACGTGACAAAAGTCATATGACTTTTAATAATATGAATATTCATAACAGATTTTATTACATTTTTGGTTATTCTCCAATACCACTAGCAAAGTTAATACTTAAGTCTAAACACTTAATAAAATCTTATTTTAGGGGGAAATTTGGAAGGTTAAAAGGGTTAATCCGAATTTATTTATTGAGCTTTCCAATGTGATTAAAATCCAACAAGGGATTGTATACTTACCTGAGTATATGGTTTTAATTTCAACTCGCCCGATACATTCACGCGTTCCTCAGATAGAGGTTCTTGACAGACAGACGGACAGATAGATAGACGGACATAAGGACGGACGAACAACAAAGTAATCCTATACTAAAGGTTCCATTTTAAGGGGTGCGGAACCCTAACAACCGGTGAAAATTGTGGAAGCATATTTGAAATGGCGTTTGATATTACATCCTTGAATGGTTGGACGCGTATGTAGGTTAAATTTCAATATTAATAAGACGATCAGTCCCCGAATAAAAAATATCCGTATTTACTGATATTCAATGATATGATGAAATAAATATTGAAATGATAATAAAGAAAGTTTGTGATTAAATGTGTCCTAAAAACCACACTTGATTGACTCTAAAAACCACAGATTTTAGATGTATATATACTATCTTAGGGCAATTTTTTTATTTATAATTTTTAGTGTTTTTATTATGTTGTAAAAATGTTATTAAATAAATACATGTATATAGAAACAATGGACACAGGTCACAGTGAATTTAAATGTCTGTACAAAGTCAACCGTTTCCATTGCTTGAAATTAATAATAATAATCAGAAGACGGTAGACTTGGACACGGCGCGGTTAGTCTGGCGACTGTCCGGCGGCGGCGGCGGCGGTTCCTCTGGCTGCAGCCCTGACCACCAGCAGTTTGCGCCTTGCCCCGCTGCTGGCGGCACACTACTTATGGCTCCTCTACACGATGGGCCAACGCCGGCCAGTCCAAGGGACGCATTTATGCGTTAGAGGGAGCAAGTGATAATGCTATCTCATTCTACCGCATGGCTGCGTCCCTTGGAGTGGCCGGAGTTGGCCCATCGTGTAGAGGAGCCATTAGGTTAGGTTTTTTATAATGTTTAAATAAGGTATTTGGTATTGTTTTTGTATTCTATTTTTATATCCATATTATAAAATAACCTAAGTTAAATGAGAAATAAAGATATTCAGAATAAAAAAGTAGTATTTTATCAATGCTATATTTTTCGAAGAATGTGTGCCTACCTAAACCTTTATTATTACAATATCGGAAATACATTTGCGTACAGTTCATGACATCTCATCTCGTACAAGAGAAACTGTAATATAAGGTAAAGTCGATAAGAATATTTATATTATTTTTAACAATTAGTTCATTTAAATTCTTAGATGTTTACATTAAATACCTTATTATAAATAACAGTCCGCTTTCAAAGCCCATGGCGTGCAAAAATATCTGTAGGTATACACCAACTCCAGTTTAATGGCTTGTCTCAACATTTTGTTGCAAACAGATTTTATTTAGAACGAGAGGAAGAGGTGATTTTTTTATATACGTGACTGTATTGACTATAGTGACCATCATTTAACACATTCTTTGGGCCCGATTTAGATTTTGAAATAGACATCTATTAGATATCTTTTAGACATCAGCAAGATACGATAACGATATGGTTACGATCTAACCTGTCAAATTTGACATTTGCGCGATTCTGGAGATACTCTTGATTTCCACAGGATACGACTTAGAGATCCAATTCACATCTAATAGATATCTTACTCCATCTAACCCCGACATTGGTTGCCCGAATTGCGCTGCAAAAGAGAACTAGTTGATATTTAAACTATAACGTATCTAGAAATGATCTAGTACGTGTTGTCTCTTGTGAATATCTTGAAGTTCGAATACGGCAGTTTGCCTGCAGCCCGTTTGGCGGGTTCTCTATTCATAGGCGCTTTTCGCTACATACGGGTACATAGACTAGGAATCCTCTAGACCGAGTTTAGAGCAATTATTTCATGCAACCGATAATGCCAAAAATGCGGGGGTGCGCGGGACGAGATGAGCGAATTCCCGTGCCGTGATTGGTCCGTTCAAAGACACGGACGTTACACAAAAACACTTTCGACTCGAACATGGAGTAAAATTACCGTATGCGTGGCAGAGGGGATAGCGCGACTATGCTCAGTCTGGAGGATGTTTGTCTGTGTACGGGTATTATCTGCTACGCTCGTAGCGCGTAGCTCGCGCTAAGCACTGAATGTGTAAAGGCAGAATTCCACCAGCCGGCCTAGCCAAGGTTACAATCGCTATCGCTTCGACAACGAAAAGCTTTATATCTCTCTATCACTCTTCCATATTAGTGCGAAAGTGACAGTTGCTTTTCGATCGCTACGGAGCGTAAGCGATTGGCATCTTGGCTACGCGGCCAGGTGTGCGGGACTGTGCGGGACTGTGCGGCACAAGCATATTCAGTACAAAATTGCTTGTGCCGCGCAGTGCCGCACACTGCTGGAATCCCGCCTTTAAAGAAACAATACCAACACCACCCAACACATATGTAGATCAGTAACAATACATTGCAGCAAGCGTCCGGGGACGATGCCCCAGGCTACTTTACGTTTTTAATGTTTGCTTGTCAGTTTCTTGTAAATTTACTTTTGTACGTAATACAAAAAAAGTATTACAATACATTACCAGTAATAACTCTAGTAAACATAAGTTTATTATTTAAACATTATGCAAACCATATTCATTTACAATTTTACACACTTAAGGTAAACGTACTAGTGCCCGACATGCTAATTCCCAAGATGACATGCACTGCTGGGACCGGGACGAGCACTAGTACGTTTACCTTACTACGTATAATCACTGCCACTGGATAGGCTCGTGAATCACGTTGTCTCGATGATACGGATAAGGGCTATCTATGCAATTATCACCCACAGGATTAGTCTAACCCACGGATTTCAGTCCTAATTGATAAACTGAATTAACACGCCTCCCTTTAGGATGCAAGGGAGTTAAAAAATGATTTCAAAAATGATAGAATATCGGCGCGATTGAAACTTTAAGATATCGCGCCGTTAGACATTCACGCGTATTCGGGAAACGAGATAATCACAAGATCTAGAAACGATATAGAGATCAACTAGATTTACATTAGATATCGACTAGATGTGACTTGGATATCTAAGTCATAACTTGTCGAAATCGTTCAAGAGGGCCTCCAGAATCGCGGAAACGTCAAATTTGACATATCTATCTTACAAATATCTTTATGTCATTTCCCGAATCGCGCCGTATGTATTTTTGTTTGCATGCTTAAAACATTGAGTACCTACTAGTTACCAGCAATCAGGACATTTGTTAAAAATATATTACAAAAAAATATTTTATATCCGTTTATAGTTTTTTTAGTATACTCAAGCTAGACCGGGCCAGGGCTGGGCCGGAGCTTCCGGCGCTTCATTTTCTATGAAAAGCACTACGTGATCACCGATCGGGCGGGCTAGCCAAGGTGACGATCGCTTCGCCATCTCTTCCTTATTACGGCTCTTCTACATGATGGGCCAACGCCGGCCACTCAAAGGGACGCATTTATGCGTTAGAGGGAGCAAGTGATATTGCTATCTCATTCTACCGCATGGCTGCATCCCCTGGAGTGGCCGGCGCTGGCCCATCGTGTAGAGGAGCCATTAGTGTGACAGTTGCGTTTCGTTCGCTACGGAGCGTTAGCGATTGGCATGTTCTCTACGGGGCCAGCTGTCATAGAAAATGACATGTCGGACGCCTCGGCCCGGGCACGGCCCGGTCTAGCGTGAGTTATCCTTAACTCATTCCTTCTTAAAAATTATGAAGTATTTGTAACATTTATACATTCACACTTATATATTAGAAATACAAAAAATATGAATACTTATATTTATTACTAAAGACAACAAATACAACTAATATATTTTGATTTCATATCCTAATATGTACAAATAGTCTCATACCATACTTATTAAGTAAAACTTGTAGTCCGGGAGCCGGCTGCATGAAACAAACCTCATCAAAAAATAGAATATACCTACCCTGTAGAGGTACCTGACATTTAGTAGATTCCAACGCACTTGGTCGGCCTAGGCTTAACCTGGCAGATTTTGTACAAATGGCAAAAACGTTGGACAAAAATTCATCAAAAAATAGAATGAAACTTGTATGGTAGGATACCTGACCTTGAGGACAGTAAAAAAAAAGTGGTCGGCCTCACCTTAGCCTGGCAGTTTTTGCAGTCCGACCAGATTTATTGGGTCACGTAAGAGCTACAATTTACCTCATCGAAAAATAGAATGTAACAAACGGATTATAATAGCTAAAATAAGCCTGTTGACGTATGTCTTGGTCGGCCTCACCTTAACCTGGCAGTTTTTGCAGTCCGACCAGATTTATAAAAAAATCATCAAAAATTTTTTATCGATAAATCGTATGAAACTTGTATGGTACGATAGCTGCCTTTGAGGACAGTAAAAAAAAAATGGTCTGCCAAATCCTGTGTTTGCAGGTTCCTGTGTCCGACCAATTTTGTGGTACCACGTGAGAGCTACAATTTACCTCATCGAAAAATAGAATGAAACAAACGGATTATAATAGCTTAAATAAGCCTGTTGACGTATGTCTTGGTCGGCCTCACCTTAACCTGGCAGTTTTTGCAGTCCGACCAGATTTATAAAAAAATCATCAAAAATTTTTTATCCAAAAATCGTATGAAACTTGTATGGTACGATAGCTGCCTTTGAGGACAGTAAAAAAAAAGTGGTCGGCCAAATCCTGTGTTGGCAGGTTCCTGTGTCCGACCAATTTTGTGGTACCACGTAAGAGCTACAATTTACCTCATCGAAAAATAGAATGAAACAAACGGATTATAATAGCTAAAATAAGCCTGTTGACGTATGTCTTGGTCGGCCTCACCTTAACCTGGCAGTTTTTGCGGTCCGACCTAATATATAAAAAAAAATTCAAAAAATTTTTATCGAAAAATCGTATGAAACTTGTATGGTACGATAGCTGCCTTTGAGGACAGTAAAAAAAAATGGTCGGCCAAATCCTGTGTTGGCAGGTTCCTCTGTCCAACCAATTTTGTGGTACCACGTGAGAGCTACAATTTACCTCATCGAAAAATAGAATGAAACAAACGGATTATAATAGCTAAAATAAGCCTGTTGACGTATGTCTTGGTCGGCCTTACCTTAACCTGGTAGTTTTTGCAGTCCGACCAAATTTATGAAAAAATCATCAAAAAATTTATATCGAAAAATCGTATGAAACTTGTATGGTACGATAGCTGCCTTTGAGGACAGTAAAAAAAAAGGGGTCGGCCTCACCTTAGCCTGGCAGTTTTTGCAGTCCGACCAAATTTATAAAAAAATCATCAAATTTTTTTTATCGAAAAATCGTATGAAACTTGTATGGTACGATAGCTGCCTTTGAGGACAGTAAAAAAAAAGTGGTCGGCCAAATCCTGTGTTGGCAGGTTCCTCTGTCCAACCAATTTTGTGGTACCACGTGAGAGTTACAATTTACCTCATCGAAAAATAGAATGAAACAAACGGATTATAATAGCTAAAATAAGCCTGTTGACGTATGTCTTGGTCGGCCTTACCTTAACCTGGCAGTTTTTGCAGTCCGACCAAATTTATGAAAAAATCATCAAAAAATTTATATCGAAAAATCGTATGAAACTTGTATGGTACGATAGCTGCCTTTGAGGACAGTAAAAAAAATGATCGGCCAAATCCTGTGTTGGCAGGTTCCTGTCTCCGACCAATTTTGTGGTACCACGTGAGAGTTACAATTTACCACATCGAAAAATAGAATGAAACAAACGGATTATAATAGCTAAAATAACCCTGTTGACGTATGGCTTGTTACGGCCGCCTTTCATAAATTCAATGTGGCAGTGTGCGGCAGAATCCACTTGCATCAAATTTGATGCAACACATTGTGGCTGGACATTAAGAGATGAAATGTATAAGATCAAATGGTTTGAAGGACACATAACGCCTTTGCGAGTCGAAGAAATAACAATAAGATAATCACTTAATATATGTGAGGTTATCTTGTGTATTTTTATTTATTTATATTTATTGAGAAATTCAACAGCGTTTACATTAAATAATATACAAAAAAACATGAGAACTTATAGCATAGCCAATAACAGAACTTCCTGTAATTTATACATAATAAAAAATCATCTGTGGGTAGACTTGTAACTTGTGCTGTACAAGAATCGTAAATATAACTTAATTTGTAAGTCTTTAAGGTACAAGGAAAAAGAGAAAAAATTAATAATAACTGTAAACTGGAAAAAAAATCCTAAAATAGTAGGTATAGCTCTAATTTTGCGTAAACAATAAATAAAAAATAGTAAAATAAAAATACATACAGTACCTACATAAACGAGCGAATCTATTAGTTTGTATGCATTTATTGGAATTTATGTGTTTGTGTGTGTGTGTGTGTGTGTGTGTGTGGGTGGGTGGGTGGGTGTATGTGTGTAAGTGGATGTGATAGTGCGTGACTACCAGGAAAGTTGCTTTGCAATTTGTGATTTGAAAACACGTCTGGAGGAGAAGAAAGGGTCAATGTTTTGGAACGATTTATTATAGGTACGTGCGATTCTACTCAGAATTTAATAGAATAGAATTTTGGCCATAATTGGTACGATGACAGGGAATATGGAATAGTGTGGTGTGACGAGTTCGGCGCGTGGGAGCGCGGAGCCCTAACTGTGACAGCAATCCAACGCAGTCTAGATGCCCGTTGAGAACATCGTGGAGGAACATTTTACCATTTATTTAAATTTTGGAAGGATCACGTGCAGTTTTTCCTCTTATATTACAAGTGTTCGATTGAAAACTAAGCTTTGGTGTATACCTGGATCACCTGCACGTACAAGAAGGCGTTTCATATACGCCCGCCCATCAGATAGGTACACAAAGTCATGATGCGTATGGAATACAGCATGTGTGGTCCTATTCTAGCTGTCACGTGGTATCACAAATTTGGTCGGACTGCAAAAACTGCCAGGCTACGGTGAGGCCGACCAAGCCATACGTCAACAGGTTTATTTTAGGTATTATAATCCGTTTGTTTCATTCTATTTTTCGATGAGGTAAATTGTAGCTCTCACGTGGTACCACAAAATTGGTCGGACACAGGAACCTGCCATCACAGGATTTGGCCAACCACTTTTTTATTACTGTCCTCAAAGGCAGCTATCGTACCATACAAGTTTCACACGATTTTTCGATAAAATTTTTTGATGATTTTTTTATAAATTTGGCCGGACTGCAAAAACTGCCAGGTTAAGGTGAGGCCGACCAAGACATACGTCAACAGGCTTATTTTAGCTATTATAATCCGTTTGTTTCATTCTATTTTTCGATGAGGTAAATTGTAGCTCTTACGTGGTACCACAAAATTGGTCGGACACAGGAACCTGCCAACACAGGATTTGGCCGACCACTTTTTTTTTTACTGTTCTCAAAGGCAGCTATCGTACCATACAAGTTTCATACGATTTTTCGATAAAAAAATTTTGATGATTTTTTTATAAATCTGGTCGGACTGCAAAAACTGCCAGGTTAAGGTGAGGCCGACCAAGACATACGTCGACAGGCTTATTTTAGCTATTATAATCCGTTTGTTTCATTCTATTTTTCGATGAGGTAAATTGTAGCTCTCACGTGACCCAATAAATCTGGTCGGACTGCGAAAACTGCCAGGCTAAGGTGAGGCCGACCACTTTTTTTTTACTGTCCTCAAGGTCAGGTATCCTACCATACAAGTTTCATTCTATTTTTCGATGAGGTTTTTTTTGATGAATTTTTGTCCAACGTTTTTGCCATTTGTACAAAATCTGCCAGGTTAAGCCTAGGCCGACCAAGTGCGTTGGAATCTACTAAATGTCAGGTACCTCTACAGGGTAGGTATATTCTATTTTTTGATGAGGTTTGTTTCATGCAGCCGGCTCCCGGACTATTGAAGATAATAAAAGTAAATAATAGCGTTAATTTTAGGGATAACACCCATTACAGACTCCTCAGAAAATTCTTATAATAATAACTAAAATTTCTAATGAAATTTCGGACCTGTTTCCCAAGTATATTTTGATTTCATATCCTAATATGTACAAATAGTCTCATACCATACTTATTAAGTAAAACTTGAAGATAATAAAAGTAAATAATAGCGTTAATTTTAGGGATAACACCCATTACAGACTCCTCAGAAAATTCTTATAATAATAACTAAAATTTCTAATGAAATTTCGGACCTGTTTCCCAAGAATCCCAAGTGGCTTATTCGCCGAAATCACGGAAATAATATACATATAAGGAGGTAGGTATAATACCTGCTTTAGGTACTTAATAATATTTCTTACAACAATAGATCATCGTCGACCAAAACCGACACAAGCAATAAATTTAAAGGACAAGGAAAAATACCTATTTTCATTATTTTAATCTGTAGCCTATCCAATTTTTTTATAATATACGCCCTGTATGAATTATAGAAATCAAGTGACTCTAAAACTGCCACATCAGCCATTCCGCTTACTATGCTTACATTACACCCACTCTCATTTCAATCAAAATGAATCCTGGTAATCAATAAGCCTTGTTAAAATACATTCACAGTCCGCCGGACGGTATCGGCCTGTCAGTTAGAACAAAATTTTGACAGTTCCGAACAACTGCCAGGCCGATGCCGTCCGGCGGACTGTTAATCAGTGGGACCCTTAAAATGACATTTAGATTTCAAATAACAATTAGACAAAGTTTTTTTGTCTATATATTTTTTCACAGAATTAACTTGTCAATGATCATAATAACGGTTCATAATTATAAATTAAGTTCAATGTAATTTACACAGTTGTCTGATGCCGTGAAACAAATAAATTTAAATATTTCATTACCTCTTAGTCCAAGTAAAGTTTAATTTTACTCAATTTGTGGACATTAGATTAAAATAAATATAATTTTATGATAAATACTATTAATTGTCTTCACTTAGCTGACATGTACAGTTTTAAATGAATCCAAATGACGTACAGTAGTACATATACGTATTCAGGGACAGTTATGTCACTTGATTCATTTAGGTATACATTAATTGAACCCCTAGTGTTTTGTGACGCACGCGTTTGCGTTAAGTCTCCTTTTGTACGGGATTTTAACAGCGCGCCAAGCGGGACGTTTTGGAAACTCAAAATCCCATATAAAATGAGACTTAACGCAAACGCAAACGTGTAAACGAACATCGAATACCGTCTTTGATAGACGTTCGTTCTGCCTCTAATCACAGGATTTTCCGGCATTTATCGACAAAAATTTGGGCTAAACCAATATTGAATTAAAATGTTTGCGACGGCTGTAAATAAATATAGTCGCTCGCTCAGTCGGAATATAGACACGAATAATATTTCCATAATAAGTAGATTGATTTAATCACGATTTAATATTCATTTTAATCCAGAATAAGTACCTAGATATTAAGGGCAAGTCCTAAACAAGCCATGGTTCCCGCCTGTCGGCTGGTGTAAAGGGGCCCACTGATTAACAGTCCGCCGGACGGTATCGGCCTGTCAGTTAGAACAAAATGTTGACAGTTCCGAACAACTGACAGGCCGATACCGTCCGACGGACTGTTAATCAGTGGGCCCCTTAAAAGTGCTTTTTTTATACGATGTATAAAACACACTTGTATGAGATATCAAATGGAATGTCTAAAACCAATTTAACTTTTTTTTTTAATCGGCCTTATTTCTTCAAAGAATAGGTACATATCACATGGTTAAAGTTTAATCCTCATTGTTCTATTCGAATAAACCACCCTGTTTATTATATACTTAGGTAAATTATACATAGTAGTAGCATAATTGACATTTTAAAAGAAAACTAATAATAGAATTTAAAATATTTTTTTAGATCTGCTTAGTTGCCACGCTTGAGCGTATTATTATAATTTTATTATATTATAGTTTTAAGAATATTGAGATCTTTGAAAAATAAATCTACTTACTTAAATACTCGTACCGATAATAAGAGTCTGATCCAATAACGTACCTAGCCGCCAGACCATGTCACGGTTATAATCAAAAAAGTAAGCAGAAAGCTTTTGAATCGATAGATATTAACTTTTTCTGAGAATTACCCATTATAATCTAGGTATTTTTTTAACAATTTGTTAAAAAATAGTTTCTTCTTTGCACTCCAGTTACACAATTCATGTATACTTAGACTAATAATAATAATAGTAAATGACTAGCTTTATAAAGACTAATGAAATATTTACAGAAATTGTTGCAAGATGTTTGCTCGTTTCTCTTGTACGATCTTCCCTCACGGAACCGAAGTTTTGGCTCTGAAATAATTAAAGCAACCAATTAGGAAAGTACTTGCAACATACACGCGAACAGGCTTCACACTTAATAATTATTCAACTTTCTCATTTCGTAGTTTAAAGGGGCTCCTAAACAACCTAATTAAAATGATTTGTGCACAATCCCAACTTACAACAACAACTTACTAACAAAAGATGTGTTATTAATATCTATCAATATTTAAGCTTGTTTATTAGTTATCAACGATTATTATTACCTACTAACTATTAGCAAAACTGAGGAAGCCTGAACGTAATCATAATATTTCGCAATTCGTTAGTCTGGAAAGTTAAATATTTATACCTATTCAAGCCCGCTTAGTGTAAAGTGATACTTGGAGATAAATGTGTTTTGTTTGCGATCTTCATGAATAATTGAATATACCTAAATAATTTAAATAATGCTCAGCAAACTCTGGTGTCGATGTCGTTCATTCATAACCGTATATCAAACCTAGCAAGACGTTGATAATCGTTTGCTCTTCTCTGTCATTTTGTGTTTGTTAGACAGATTTACAAAGTTCGTAAGTTTTATGAATGATAGGGTAAAGTAAGTATTTAAAGGCTTACATAGTGCATATGCTGTGAATAGCTCTAGCCAAACCTATGCATTTACAGTGAAACCTGGATAAGTGAGACTTCAAGGGATGAGCAGATTTGTCTCACTTAAAGAGGTATTTCACTTACCCAGGTTCTCAGTTAGCCAGGTACAAATAAATTTCTGTCTCATTTATAGAGGGTCATATTAATAGAGGTGAGAATAGAGGATATATCTCAGTTATAGAGTTGGTAAGATAAGGTATTTTGTAATTATGTTTAAATGTTGAGGTAAAATAATCCTTGTCCCTAAATATTTTTTAAGTCTGTTTAAATATTTCTTTGAATTTATTTTGAATGATTTTCCAAAGGATAGATTTTTTCAATTAAATTTGATACTGACTTCATTGTGTCTTAGAAATTTATTAAATGAAAATCTGTTTATTCTTGTTACTTATAAAGATTTCAGCTTTCGTTTCGATAGTTTTGAAAACTATATAAAGTAACTAAATGAAACTTGAAGTCGTTAAGACACTATTAAGCAAATGCGGATTTGTGGATAGACTAAGAGTTAGTAAGAATACGGAAATCGATCAATAAAGTCCAAGTTAGAGAGGTCATAGATTGACGTTATATCAGATACAGAGGTAATTCGTATAAAATTATAAAAAAAAACAATTAGGAAAATGTAGTCTTATAAATATAGTCTCAGTAAAAGAGGTAAAATACACTCTCTGTCTCAATTATAGAGGTAAATGTGACTATAAAATCACAACAACTAATCCCAGTTATAGAGGTCCGTATTTTCTCACTAACAGAGGTAATTCAGTGCTAAAGTGTAGGGACCGCGCCATGAGTCCCAGCTATAGAGGTTTCTCACTTATCCAGGTCCCTCTTAACCAGGTTTCACTGTATTTGATTTATTTATATGTTAATGATTTTTTAACATAAGTAAGATGATAAAGCAAGTTTTGTGTAATTATAGAAACACGTGCTAACCATTATTAAAACTTAAGGTCTCTATAAGATGAAAATAAAGCTGGCACCATTTTTAGTGTTCCGTACAAAACTTTGTTTACCTTAACAGTATGTTTATATGTATATATCTCTTCGATTTTCTGGGGCCAAGGTTCGTTCCTTTTTAGCACCGGCGACAGTTATTAGAATAGTTAGAGCTACTGACTTGATTCTAATAAAATTTCATTGTTAGGTAAGTTTATCTTGTATCTTGGTGAATAATCACGTTGAAATATTTTATTTGCTCGTAATTGAAAGTCCAGTTTTATATTTCAACATCACGACCTTGAATAACAATTTAAAATAAAGGAAACATAGAACGAAACAGTTTTCTGTGTAATATATTGATTATGCAGGAGGAGGATTATCTTTATGATTTAGTAATAAGTTATTAAAAATTAGAAACTTACGTTGTTTGGCCATCGGAGTGTGACGCGGTTGGTGGTGGCCAGTGGTGCAGATGTGCGCGCCACATGAGCTGGCCGAACGTCATGCGGAACTGGCGCGACATCGAGCAGTACAGCACGAAGTTGATGGCTCCGTTCAGAAGCGCCAGCGCGTCCATCAGCTCGCCGAACAGGTCGTAGCAGCGCTTGAAGAAGCAGCGCCCCAGCACACCGCTTAGCAATCCCAAAATACCCTGCGGAACTTCTGTCACCAGGAACAGCAACAAAACCGCTACCAGCATCTTGGTCGTCCTATCTGTCCGCTTATCTGCCTTGTACTGCCTCTTCATCATCTTACTATTAGTCGGACATGCCGAATAAACTCTAACTTTTTTTTGGTGCTGGTTCGCTCTGTATACTTCACGTATCAACCATAGACTGATCACTGTCAAGATGCAACAAGGTAGCAATTTGATGACCACTGCGTGCACCCAAAAGTTGATCTGATACAGTTTTCCTTCTTGATCGGCGTCAACATGGTATAGAACCATGGGACCCGTCGGCTCCAGTACCACAGCCGTATGGATGTCAAACACCTACAAGATAATTTCATAAATCAGATACCTATTTCTCTATGTTCTTAATTTTAAATGTTTTACTTCATACGTCGTAATACATTTAAGCCGGTCGTAGGTTTCATTTCAACGGATTGTTAAATTTTGCGTACCTAAAAGCATTATGAAAATTGGGTTGGCAGTTGCTCTTACCATATATGTCGGAATACAAAGTATAGGCGGTAAAATAAAACTGCTTAGTATGGCTGTGCTGCATCGCCTCTCTGTGCACAAAATGTGACTCATGTCCGAATACCTGCAGAGTAAAAAGATAAATATATGTAGTGGAAGTACTCTACGGTAATAGGTTATAATAGATATAAGGATGACAACGATTTGAGCACTTTTATTTGCGTTACCTTAATCGTCATAAATCAATTTTATCGCGCTACCGATGTTATTATTCGGTAACCATTCAATTCATTACAAGTTTAATGCTAGGTAATAAATCACGAATGTTCTAATTTCTATCTCCAATCGAACTCACATATATATTAATGGAAACGGAGTGTAAGATTACGTACTTGATAGCGACATATCTCCACATAGCGAGGGACAACGTGAGGCATATGGAAGCCGTGTGGAAGATTTGTGCGAAATGCATGTGGAACAGAAGGTACGCCGCCCACTTGTACGGCATTTCCCGTTGCCCCGGTAAAACCTGGTAAACATAAAGGATACTCACGCTAGACCGGGCCGTGTCCGGGCCGGAGCTTCCGGCGATAACTTTTCTATGACATGACAGGCGATCACGTGGCGCTTTCCATAGAAAATGATGCGCCGGAATCTCCGGGTAGGACACGGCCCGGTCTAACGTGAGTCATCCATAATTTGGACATGTTACAACTTCCAATTAAGTTTAATCTTAATATCAGGTAACGAGCCCATTCGCCGATTACGGAGTGATAAGATAAGCATTTAGTTACTAATAATGAAAGTTTCCGTTGAATGTAACCTAAGACAGACCAGGAATCAGATAGGTACTTGTTAAATCGCTCTTTAGTATGGTAGGTTTATATTCATTGTTATAACACAAAGATATCATAATATGTAAATCAGATTGTATGCAAACATATCATCTAACTGTTCCGGAGGCCGTCTTTCCTTTTTCAGTTGTTCCATTACCTATACAACGCTAGATAGTAAATATGATAGGTATAAACAAGGGCCCGAGGAAAACAAATTATCGCGCAAAAAGGCAATGAACAAAGGCATTTCAGCGCAGATTTCAAAGAAAGTTGACAGGCATACTGTGCTAACTGCTAAGTGACGGTATTGTATATTTATCTACGGGAGCGACAGCTGTGAACTTTAGGAGGACTGTTACCTAAGTACATCTTGGGTCAATTGAAATTGACCGAGCGTTAACGAAAATCTACGTTTCAGCTTGGCTTCAAATTGCTTTCGTAGGTATATAGCAATTCTCAATATTTTGGTGATATTTTGTGAGCTAGTTCAATAATTAAGTAGATTTATTTTGTATATTCTGTTTCTGAAAAAGAATCAAAATGGCGAAGCCATACGCTCACAGCGGCACTAATATATAAAGAAAGAAAACCAAGGAACCCTCATTTAAAGGGATCACTTTGTTGTCCGTTTGTTATTTGTAAATGTGTCGTTAACTTAAGGATCGACAGTTAGTAGGGCATGAACAAAGGGCAACCACAAGGCACCTGTAGGTACTGCTACCTGTAATCGACGAATCATGGGACACTTGATTTTAACAGTCATGACTATCAGCTTGAAGTTCAACAGTTGGGAGAGAATGGTATGAACTAGGACACTCACCAGGTACCTGTAGACGGCGAAGGTCATGTACTCGAGCATGACTAACACGTCGGCCACGGCCAGCCACTTGAGCAGCCGGTTGATAGGCGCCGCGGCCAGGTCGCGCCGCGTCAGCACCGCCACGTTCAGGGCGTTTGCCAGGCTACCAAACAGAGGCACTCACCAGATACCTGTAGACGGCGAAGGGCACGTACTCGAGCATGACGAACACGTCGGCCACGGCCAGCCACTTGAGCAGCCGGTTGATGGGCGCCGCGGCCAGGTCGCGCCGCGTCAGCACCGCCACGTTCAGGGCGTTCGCCAGGCTACCAAACAGAGGGCACTCACTAGATACCTGTAGACGGCGAAGGGCACGTACTCGAGCATGACGAACACGTCGGCCACGGCCAGCCACTTGAGCAGCCGGTTGATGGGCGCCGCGGCCAGGTCGCGCCGCGTCAGCACCGCCACGTTCAGGGCGTTTGCCAGGCTACCAAACAGAGGGCACTCACCAGATACCTGTAGACGGCGAAGGGCACGTACTCGAGCATGACGAACACGTCGGCCACGGCCAGCCACTTGAGCAGCCGGTTGATGGGCGCCGCGGCCAGGTCGCGCCGCGTCAGCACCGCCACGTTCAGGGCGTTCGCCAGGCTACCAAAGACACAAACCTGCAAAGGTAAAGGAGTAAGGTTGACTCACGCTAGACCGGGCCGGGGCGGACGCGTAATTTTATGTGGAAAGCACCACGTGGCCACCGATTAGTTGTCATAGAATCATGTCGGACACCTCGGCCCGGGCACGGCCCAGTCTAGCGTGAGTCATCCTCTATATATTCTATTAAAATGAGTTGATAACTAAGAGACGGCGATGCACTTTTGAGTCAATGCAAATTTATGAAAAGTAGAAGTGATTTATTTACTCATGTATTGTTGTATTTTTGCCTTCTAAATGTTTTCGATGAAAAAGTGGAAAGTTGTATGTGCCGACTGTGCAACATAACCTAAAGGGGCCCACATAAGGGGCATTAAGGGGGCCATTTCGCCGGATGATAGCTATCATCCTGTCAGTTGTTCGGAACTGTCACCTTTTCCGATTAACTGACAGGCTGATATCGTCCGGAGAACTCGTAATCTGTGGGCCCCGTAAGACATTCACAGATCAAAGTAATTTACACCCCTTGCCTTTTGAGCCCCCCTTCCCCCCTCACAATGCTTAAGATTAGAATCCTAAAATTAGACTTGTACATTTTTACGCGTGCTCGGAACTCAAAGTCAGCGCTTATAAAAACAAAGTTTGCTCTCGGGTATTTGATAATAAGTCATTTTATTTTCTCCAACGCTTTCAAATACTGAACAAGAGCTTAAATTGTAATCCACATTTATTTATACTGAGTTGTAACAACTTCCCTCTTTATATAAAAGCCTTTTCAAATATACTTAACCATACTTAATTAATGAATGTCCGAGGTGAATGCTTTCTAAAGCTAACTTGATGAAACCAAACCACTTTTAAATGATGGATGCGAATTTTTACCTCTAACTTTGGTCATCCAAATGTTTAAACAGAAAATGAACAGAAAATTTTAAGTTTCATTAACGTTTATTACTTTTATTAGCTAGGTACTTACTCATTATTTAGCTAGCTGCATTAATTAGCTACTTTGTCCATATCCGTGTAATTAAAATTCGTATTTGCATCTTGGATTAGGTTAAAAATTATGACTACTTATACAATTGGTTCTAATTATTCTGAATCTATACGAAATTTAAAAATAAAATTAAAATTTGTGACGTTCCATGCCTTAAGAGTCCTTATGCTCCATGTGCATAAGGACCCTTTAACCATATTTATTTCGAGTTTAGGTACGTTACAAGCACATAATATTATTTTACAGTAAACTTATGAAATCTAGATGTTAAAGCCTAATCTCTTATATCTTAAGATAAACGGTGGTCTCCATACTAGACAAAGCCTGTCTCGTGGTTACCTTGATTTACATAAAATTTTGTTAATTCAAAGCCAATGTGCTAATTTATTAAGATTGATAAGCCTACAAAGCCTTCTGCTTTCTCTTACTTATTTCTTTCTTAATATATAAAGTAATCCTTTTTGATCGTTCAATACAGGATGATTTGGCACAGCGTGGGCGTTCACAATCGAACCATGACGGTCAACATGAATTAGTCGTCAATTAGTAAATTGTCCGGCAACATGACACCAAGTGTTCGAAACCCAAGCCGGGTGTGTTTGTCGTTGTGGAGAGTTTTGTTATCCTTACTTTGATAACTCAGCCAATTATGTAATTCTATATTTTGAGAAGAATTTATAACATAGGTATAACGCTTGGGTTACTAAATTTATAATTTTGTTACAAAACTGTTACTTATTTTATTATGTACTCGAGTGATTTTTTGCTTTATTTTTTAAGAAAACATTTATAAATTAGAGATAAAGGAATAAACTGTAAATATACCTATAATCTACATATTGAAGCTGCGATAAAACAGCTCAGTTAGGTAATAGGTACATTTTGTTTATTACTATTTCATATACAGGGTGGCCAAAAAATAAGTGCATTCCCGTTGCCGGGGAGGTTTTGGGATTATACTGAGCAACTTTTACTATGGGACCAACCCCGAAATCGCGAAAAAAATTGGCTGTTTCATACAATTTGGCACGGTGAAACTTTCCTTTTACTTCGGATATTCGCAACATTAACAGTTTTTCACAATTTGGCTCGGTTTCGGATATTGTAGTTGTTCCACAGAATACTTATATTTTTTTCTTTGGTTTCCCTTAGGTCAAGCAACCATCTGAAAGGCAACTATAGTGGATTTAACTAAAAAGCACGATAAAAGAAGTAGGTATGTTGTAATTAAATAATATTCAGTTACTATTAGTTGTTACTTGAATTAATATTTTTAATGAGAACGTGAGGCTACCGAAGGTACGTATAGGTATAACAAAAACATGCGTGACAAGTACCTACCTAGGTACAAATAAATAAATACAAACGAGTTTAAATCTTGTGCTAACTCTCACGAATCAGCCGGTGGATAGATAATTTTTAATATTCTAAATTACTTACAAGCAGGCTAAAGTATCCATGCAAGCCGTTATATGCCAGTACGACATCGCGGAAGCTGCCGGAACAGTAATTGCAGGAAATTTCTGAAGATTTAGTCAGATTCAGCTTATTCCTCAACCCATCTACCAACTTAACTATTGCTCCAAAATCCAGATGTTCGTGTGTGGTATTCCGGGTTTGTACTCTCAGAGCGGAAAGAAACTGGGATAGATCGACAGTCGACCGATTATTGTCTGCATCGTCGGTAGCTATAAACATTTCCTGAAGGAGGCTGGAGAGCGTTTGTGTTATATTCGGCGACGCTTCCACGTCCACTGCCATCTTTTGAATTGTATTGAATTAGATACAAATTCAAGAAACATTACTTTAAGAATTCTGCTTTTGTTTTAAAACATTTTTCCACGAGGAGTTTTTCCGTAAAATCCCTGAAACAAAAATAATTTTCAGAGTAAGACCAAAGAATATCTTGTTTCTTGGAACTTGTCCGTTACTTACAAAGCATTGGATAAACATCTATTTGTCCAATGCTTTGTTGTAAGGTGTTTGTTCCACAATACACATAAAAAAATAGCTAAGTAACGGGCAAATTAGATATAAAAATTGTTAAGAGGGGGGTAAAACCTGTAACAAAAAAGTAACGTGTTATAAACCGTGTAACAATAATACAAAAATTACAATTTTGCGTTCGCCCCCTCTTAACTCAAAACATTTTTCTTGCTGGTAAAATGTTTCGATTACAAAGAAGTTTACTGTCTGATGATGCAGGGGGGTAATGTTTAGTAGTTAGTGCACAATACCTGCAATTAAGTAAACTTTCGGTCTCATCAGCTGAACTACATAATTCTATCACCAAAACGCCTACCATTACGAATGTAATAGCGATATTTCTTTCCTACGCATGTTTGAGAAAAATTACTGGTTTTTTTGGCACCATTCCACGACTTTAATCGCGACTCGTGCTATCCAGCAATCAAGACAATTATAAATGGCTTACGATATACCTAGTCGAGTCCGGAGCTTGAAGCCCAAGTCCAACCTAATACCTAATTCTGTACGTAATTGTGCCATATCTCAAATAGTACGTTACATTACCCCCTAGGAACTTAATTTTACCTATTCTTGTAACGTGAGTAAAATAAACTTTGTGGTATGTTTAAGAATAGGTACAGAGATTTACTCAAGGTTTCTGAATGTATTGGCATTTTAGAATTGAATTTATTCATACCTAATGTCTCCTGCAACGCGTGCAACGATATTGCATCGCTCAATCTATCGTTCATCCTCCGTCTTACATTTTATGAATACAAATAGGATCGGAATTGTAGACTAGTCGTATATTATTTGCCTTTATTATGACTTATTTCTAGATTTGATGAGAGAAATGAAAGAAGAGTGCACGCAGCGGAAATGAAAATGCTGAGCTGAGATGGATGTGTGGAGTGACGAGAAAGGATCGGATTAAGAATGAGTATATAAGAGGAAGTTTGAAAGTAGCTCCAGTAACGGAGAAAATGAGGAGTAGGTACTAGGTTAGCGTGGTATGGGCAAGTAATGAGGAGGGAGGCAAGTAATGAATGTTAGGGATGAATGTTGATGGGAGAGCGTATGGTAGACCCAAAAAACGATGGATGAATTGTGTGAAACAGGATATGAGAAAGAAAGGAGTGAGTGCTGAAAACACGAAAGACAGAGGAGAATGGAAGAGAAAAACATTTTATGCCGACCCCACATAACGTGGGATAAGGGCAGGGGAAAGAAGATTTCTAGATTTGATCAACATTATATCAAATATACAGTAGGTACTTGCATATACTGTGCAATAATATTTAAGTGACACCTAAGTAAGACGCATGTTCCCCGAATCGAGCCGTCCCCGACAGTTCCTGACCGAATCAACAGACCCGGGGTCTCCGTCCCCAGCACGCCCGTGTCCCCCACAGACTTATAATATTTAAATTTATAAATTCTGCCGAAGTAGGCACCTACTTTACCTACATAGGTATAGTTAATTCTCATTATTTACCTACGCCAGTATTACCTAATAGGTACCTATTTAGGTTTATTTAAGAAATGCGTTGGCAAAAAAAAACAAATAAATTATTATTTGTATACATATATCGACCTTAATTCCAAACACGTCGCTAATCAAGATATTATAATAATGTTCATCCTACTCTACCTACGCAAAAGAAGTAGACAGCGATGCCACACGAATTACATTTTTTTTATAATGTGGATTATTCTATAAAGCAGTCATTTTCTAATCTCCTACACGGCGTGTACAAGAAAATATGTAAAATATTTATTTTGGTTGATTTCCCCAAAGAACTGTATTACCTAGTTAAATTTTCTGAGCGCTCATCTGCGGAATTAAATTTAAAACTCATGTTTGAAGGATGACACACGCTAGACCGGGCCGGGCCCGGACCGTGGCGTCCGACATGTCATTTTCTATGACGGCTGATCGGTGATCACGTGGTGCTTTCCATAGAAAACGAAGCGCCGGAAGCTCCGGCCCGGCGCCGGCCCGGTCTAGCGTGAGTGATATACACTAACACGTTTTCACTTAATTTTTTTTTTAATTTAAAACGGGACTTTTGTCCACACACACACATCACAGTTACTTGTTCTTGTTTGCTTACCAAAGCTCTCTCACAGCATTCAATGAACTCCGTGAATTCACAACGCGGCATATAGCATTAACCGATATTTCATAATGCTATCTCGGTGAAGACAATACCTACTCATGTTTCAGAGCATTTATGTTTAGGTACATCATTTTATCTTTGTTTACCGTTACATGATATTCAGAATATCATAGCATATAAGCTCAGTGGCGTACGTTAGCGGTGTAGGTTTTTCACATTTTCCGTAAAACAACACTGGGGATTTTCTTCACTTAGTAGGCTTACTCGTAAAATACAAGCGTCCAAACAGGTAGGAACAATTTACGTTACTATCATCATCATCATCATCAGGCTATATTAGTCCACTGCTGGACAGGCTATATTAGCCCTCCCCTAAAGAGCGCCAAAGCGCCCTGTCTTCAGCTTGCCGCATCCAGCATCTGCCTGCAGTCCTCAACATTACTATATTAGAAGGATAATATATGCTGTAGTATTTCCTATGGCAATAAATGCCATAATAAGCGCCTTATGTCGCTAAGATATCAAGTACTTACTCCTGTACGTGTTAGATAAGTAAGCATGTTTACTTAAACTTATTATATACCTACTTAAGGACTTGCTTTGCTTGGTATACCTAAGATTCTTATCCCAAAATCTCCTGTATAAATAAATTCAAGTAAAATGAATATGAACTGACAACAAACAGAATTCCTAAATACGGGATTCATGTTAAAATCCTCGGGGAAAGTATTTATATTAGAGTCGACGGAGTGTGAACTGGCAGCTTTCTCAGTATGTTTCGAATTAAATATTTCGCCAATTTTATTTCAGTAAATAAACAACAGAAGTCTTATAGGATGACAGGAGATACATAGAATTTCTGTGTCATAAAAAGTGACTTCCAACTCGTCACTCGTTTTAAATATCAAGGACATTGACATTTGACAATGGTTTTAACTAACTCTGCGCCGACTTTGACGTAACAAAGTGTGGCGGTGCAATACTTACGGTGATTTCTGAATTTCAAGCGCTCGATTTCGTCACTCGAAAATCTGTGGATGTTAACTTGCTTAGCAAACATAACGAAGAGGACAAATCGCCAAACGTGAACTATGCGTCGTTGAAGAGTTCCGTTCTGTTCATCATCAGCAGTTCCACTTCATCAAATGTCACTTTTTTGGATGTATATGCTTGATTTGTTAATAAAAACCTAAAAATCACTATATGTATGCCTTTAAGATTTGAGGAGTTCCCTCGATTCCTCATGGATCCCATCATCAGAACTGGGTTTTGACAAAAACGAGACCAACCTGTATGCATATACATACAATCAAAAAAAGAATTTTCAAAATCGGTCCACTAATGACGGAGATATGGAGTAACAAACATTTAAAAAAAACACAACCGAATTGAGAACCTCCTTCTTTCAGATTTGGAAGTCGATTAAAACAGAACACGATAGGCCACAGTTTTGACAGATACTCACAACCAATTCGTACAAAATTATCAAAAATGCTGGCCCGTTTCTAATCTCGTTTCAAAACAATCTTAATAATAGGTAAATAGAAATGTAAGGTATTTTTATAAATATTCAAGAATAAAAGCAAGACTTTTGATAAAAATAGACATGTTCCGTTATAAAAAGAAACTTTCACTTAATGTAAACACAACAGCACCCTTGTTTACTTTATGTGGGAGTTTAAGAAAATAAGATTTCTAACGAAGCATTTCGAACAAAAACATTCCTGTGTGAACGGTGGTACCTACTTACGTATTAATAAAAACTTTTACAAAAAAAAAAAAACAGAAAACTGAGTTCAAAAAGGATAAAATAAAATATTATCCGTTTTTAAGTATATGCGTTACCAACTGATATGTTTGAACGGTGCCAAGCCAAATTTGACGCATACTCGATAAGAATGTGGCTATATGAGTACCTACGTTGGATTACCTTACACGACACGACAACAATGATCATAATTTTTGTAGATATCTAAGAACACACAGTCAATCCACCTTGGCGCAGTCCATACCATGTTTGTCGGTACTAGTATAAAACCAATACGATTGCCGACATGTTTATAAAGAGCAAATTTTACAAACTTTCGTACTGTCCATGTACTCTGGTGTGGGATTGGGACTGAGTTATTTCCCGCCTCTTATCCAGAGAACTTGATTTCAAAATATAAAACAATTCAAGGACCATCTACAAGGCTTTAACTTTTTACTTGCATGGCAAATTTCACCAGTTTATATGGCAGTTGTTTAGCCGAAAAAGTGACAAAAAACAGACAGAATTACTTTCACAATCATCATCATATATATAAAATTGAAAAACCAGAACGAGGATAAAGGGATAAAAAACGAGGGAAGAAGCGAGATAGCGCCTTACAAATTTCTAAAAAAGTTTTTATTTTTACACGTTTCTCGAATACGACGCACGTATGATAAGAAAAAACTGTTCCAATCTATTATCTAAATATGAGAATAGAACTAGAACATAAGAACTATCGCTTTCGATGCGTATTTAATTTACAATAAGGAAATGAAATTTTCAAAACAATCTTCATTTTACTACGATCGACCATTTCGGCAACTCTCGCTTCGTTTCGTTTCGGTGTAAAGTAATCTAAATTATGTTTGTCATGTTGGTATTCAGTTATTTCTACGTGTTTTTATACGAAGTAAAACAAAAAGTGATGTCAACCTCAACGTCAACCTTAGTCTATGATCCCCATACGAATGACTTATATGCCATTTATGACTTATCAGTCAAATTAATATTATCAATTATCATATTATTAATAATTTGTATTTTGTTGTTTTAAATTTCTTTTTGAGTTATATTATTCAGAATGACTTTCATAGCTTCGGCAAACATTGCCATTCGTCCGGAGAACGGGCTGCCGAGATGGGCCAAAAATACAAAGTTGATAGCAAGTTATAATGT